>NC_051154.1:139557483-139830433 GCF_013339745.2 Dermacentor silvarum
GCTCGCTTGCTTGCTCCCTTGCTCGCTTGCTTGCTCGCTTGCTTTCTTGCTCACTCGCTCGCTTGCTTGCTTGCTTGCTCGCTTGCTTTCTTGCTCACTCGCTCGCTCGCTTGCTTGCTTGCTCGCTTGCTTTCTTGCTCGCGTGCTTGCTTGCTCGCTTGCTCGCTTGCTCGCTTGCTTGCTTGCTTGCTTGCTTGCTTGCTTGCTCGCTCGATTGCTCGCTCGCTTGCTTGCGCGCTCGCTTCCTTGCTCGCTTGCTTGCTCGCTCGCTTCCTTGCTCGCTTGCTTGCTCACTTGCTCGCTCGCTTGCTTTCTTGCTTGCTCGCTTGCTTGCTCGCTTGCTCGCTTGCTCGCTTGCTCGCTTGCTTTGCTTGCATTGTTTGCTTTGCTTGCTATTTGATGGTGCTTACCCACTATGGATGATTGACCAAGAATCGGGTGGTAAAGGGAAGATGGATAGAAAAATTTAAAGGAGAGAGTAAGTCAGGGTAACGTTATAAATGTTTAATAATTAGGAAATAGACTTACTTGGCAGAGACTGCACTAAAATAATTATAATTATATAGAATAATTTCTAACCACTTATTTCTAACGAAATAATAATCCAATTATTGATTCAGATAATTAACATGGTATCCTTTTTGCGAACGCCGTCTTTAGTTTCTTCTCGTCTTCCTTTCTCGCGTCCGCCGTGCGAGCGCCCGAGGCGAAGTGGCCTTCGTCTTTGCACTCAGCCACGCTGCAAGTTTCCGGCGCGGCTTGCACCCGTGCAACTTAGCCTGAAGTCAACTTATCCAGGAAGCTAGGTTGTCATTGGTGAGCCGTCCAGCGTTTCTCTGGAGGGCGGCACTGACTCTTGCGCGCTGGTCAAAGGTCTCGCCGACGATTATCCCGTCGCATTGGGAACGTACGGCAGGAGATCCTGTATATTGAACAGTCGCTGCGCAGCCATCGCGTGCGTCTTCGCAGTGTTGCTGCTGACTTATGAAAACTCTCGGACGCGCTCGAATCGGCAGAGCTATAGACGATATGCCGGCTGCTGCTGAGTCGTCCTTCTCCGAAGGTGGAACAAGGGTCAGCTGCTTTGAAACCGATGATCTCTTGCGGGTCTGGTATCTTGCGTGCCATTTGCGTGCTCGAGTGACCGCAAGTGAAGGGGACCCGAACCTCGGTCAAGTTGAATAATTTTCACTTTTAGTTTGGGCTTTCCCCAATCCAACATGGAACTAAATTCAATTCAAGTCTCTTATGCATCTTTCGGTCTCTTGCGTGTCTTGCGCATCTTGACAGGTCTTCGATGTTGATGACCTTAGCCGTGTTAGTCACCATCGCTTCCTTCAACGAGGCCTCACTCAGCGCGGGGCGAACTTTTCTGAATTCGGCCAATGATTGCGCTAAATTTCGAGGACGTGGCTCCGATGGGCCTGAAAGCGTCTCCCTGCGGGAATCCGCGCAGAGGTTGGATTTCCTGTGTGGCAGCGCGTCAAATAAATACTAGAGGAGACAGTGTCTCCATGGTTTGTGTTGGTTTGTGATGGTTGTGATGGTGTTGGTTGTGAAGTGTTGGTTTGTGATGCGCGGCCTGGCGGTGGGTGTAAGCGGGAGCGATGGTCGGCCGTGAGCTTCCCACCGTCTGGGGTGGAGACAACGGAATCTCTGGTGGAGCAGTCTGCGGACCTTGTCGGGTCGTTCGTGGGCGCGACTGCCGCGTCAAGTCGTAAATACGCTAGCGTGAGGAAAACAGCCATCAAAGGCTGCGCTCCATTTTGCCCAGGACAGGTAATTGTGGCCTTTGTAGTTGTCCCATCCCTTAGCGCCGCCTCAAAGCCGCCCGGCTGCAACCAGCCATATCTTGTTGTCTGAACAAGCATGGCGAGCGCCGAGCGCGTTGGCGGCTTGCACCCACAAAATACGGTCATTCTGGGATTTATGGAACTCCGGTAGTTCCTAGAGAGCCGGCGATGGTAAGGTTGTAGCCGGAAAACCACTGGTGGCTCAAACGATGTAGTCCAGCTGCTGCGACAGCAGCGAGATGGCTCGCATGACGGCCCGTCATGGTGTCGGCTGTGCCGCCCGTTGAGCCAGGGGCGGAATCCGTGCACAATTAGGCGGCTGTGGCCACGGTACTCACTGCAGCCATAACCATGGCCAAGGGAGCGTGAGAAGCATGCCTTGGCGGCTCAGAGGTCGATTATGTCCCGGAGAAGAGATCCATGGCAAGGGATGCGTAGAAAGCGTTTCCAGGCCGCAGGTAGCAACCAGGACGGTGTGGTCCCTCGAGGACTGTCCTTTAAGGCTGGGCTGCGTTTTCGTTGACTGCGCCATTGTGATGGAGAAAGGATACCAGCAGATGTAGATATAAATGTAGATCCTTAGAAATACTGGCACGTGCCCACTCTGGGGTATTGGTCGAAAGCCGACCGTGCAAACGCCTTGTTGTTGTTGTTGTTGTTGTTGTTGCCTTCAACATATGGAATGTACCCACAAGAAAGTTTTAGTCAAGGTTCGCAATTGAAACATAATGTGAGTCCTTGCTGCCAGTTGACTGAGTGGTCGGTGCTACCTATGCTTATATAATAATGATTATAATGTTTTCTTGTTGTTGAAAAGTGATGACGGCAATTTTTTACGAAGCCGCTAGGTTATGAACAAAATGCGATCTAATGAGGACGTATTCATGCACAATCTGACACGATTCCTTTCGCGCTCGACCAAGCGTACTTGTACCGAAAGATATAATATTACGCACTGAGAGAGGAAGGCCCATAGCGATAGGGGTTGTTCTAAGTAGGCCTTTCTTTCGGAATTATATTTTCGGCAATAGATGAGGAAATGGTCCCCACATGTCCCCAGATGACGCACAAAGGCTTCTATGATGAGAACCCACACCTACTTGTGTACAGATTTAATTGCTGATTGGACATCGTAATAGGGTAATCGAAACTTCGCATTGCCGAGAAAGACACAACCGGACATTCCATGGGAACGCTAAATATCTGTAATCCGGCTCAGCAAGGAGGGTCATTTTTTCGACCAAAGAATTTTTATTGTCTTCGGAATCTTGTCACCGCCAGCAGTGTAAAGTTAGGTATAAAGAAGCCTACTGGCCCATCAAGCACTGCCTTTGCCAAGTTGTCTGCAATCTCATTAAGTGCTAGTCCACAATGTCCAGGTATCCACGAAAACCGAATTACTTTAAATAAAGGTGGAATGAAAAAACGTGCAGCGACCGGTGCAGTAGAGAATTATTTGTACTTTCTAACGACATAAGAACTCACAGACAGTCTGCGAGCATTATTACGTCTGACACATTGTTGGGAATTTCGTATAGGGCCAACGAAATGGACATGAATTTAAAAAGATTTAAGTGTAATCCGGAAGACGTATAGCGAAGCTCCATGGTAGTGTTTCAGAGCAAATGCATATTGCCGATTTCTCATCTTTCTGCGAGGCGTCCGTGGACACAAACTTGTATGAGGGAGAACCTTTCTGACACTCATTCACGATTCCGACTAGCATTCGTTCGACTTGGAGTTTTGCACACTTTGGTAAGACGTAACCAAATTAGAAGTATTACATCCTTTTATTGAAGGCGATCGTGGATTTTATCTCCGTCCTTCATCACACTGTCACCCTCGCCCCCTCCATCGTGCTCCTTCATTGGTCCGAGAAAGAATTAAGACAAATGCTGGCGCTGCGTCAAATACTGCCTCCGGTTCCGTATCACATTCACACCTGGCGGCCGCTTTTTCGTTGAAGAATTTTTTTTCCTAAAACGGTACGCCCCTTTTGTCACATAACGTCCATCGCAAAAACCGACATCCTGTTCAATCGACCTTTGTGCGCGAAGCAGCCTTTGCTAATTCGTTGAACTTACATTTGAGGGCACTAAAGGCGCGGCGCGTTAGCCGGCAGTCACGTGGTAGTTTTTAAAATCTTGCGCACTTTAAAGAAACGTCCGAAAAAAAATAATAAACAGGGCAGTTATCTTCGCATAGATGAAATTATCCGATGTTTCTGAACAAGCGCTACAACTTTTTTATTGAAGATTTTTCGCTAGAGTTACAATTTATAAATTAATTAAGCAATCTTTGTTAATTACCCAGCTTAGTGAATCGGAAAAAATATAATCACGTGCTCCATAGGGCTCAGAACAATACTGCGCCAATTCGACGCACGTAGCGCCTATGTTTTTTTTTTTTTTAATACTTGGCCCAAGTCAGCTGAAACACCCTGTACATACATATATTCGCCGGATGAAGGCACAAGTAATTAGGAACGATCGCGACCAGAATTTGCAAATGAATCAAAACAGTCACAGCAACAACATTCACAGAATCACAGTCAGATTCACCAGAAATCATATCTAGCCAGGTTCGTTTGGACTAACTTACGAATATCTTTTTTTGGACTAATTTGCTCGACTGAGCTTGAAGGCAGCATGGCTTGCAAAACACGCCGAACTAAGAGAAAAAAACAGTAATATTCAACTATTTTATAACCTAACTCCTGTAAATAAGAAGCTCCTTTGGATGGCAAAGACTAGAGCCACCGAGATGAACTATCGATTCACTTGGTCTTCACAGGGAAGGACTTTTGTCAGAAAGCATTCTGAAGCACGTGCAATCGGAATTGCATCTGAAGATGATCTAATCAAGACTGTTTAAACATTTACTATACCTATTGCCTTTCTAGCTTTTTCCCCTGTTTTGATAAACAAGTCGATGCATCACAACGCTGTCTCTTTCAAGAATTTGATTAAGGAGTCGGACTTTCTTTCTGAACGTGGTCTTTCCCTTTATCATATTAATGCACAGAGTATGAGAACAAGGGTGAAGAAATTGAAAGTGAATTGGTACACCTCGACTATGACTTTGATATCATGGGCTTCTCGGAGACATGGTTGTCTTCACAGGCAGACATGGTCAGCTTGGGAAATTACAATAGCGGAATCAATATTTAGAATTGGAAATCGCGGTGGCGGTGTATCTTTAATATTAAACAAAATGGGCCTTATGAGGCGTGGCCCGACTATTGTATTGTGTGTAATGATTTCGAAGCAGTTACTGTAATCCACAAGAAGGTTGTAATAGTACTGATCTACGGCTCCCCAGACGGTAACACTGACGCACTTCTTGAGTTTTTAGAGAAGCTTCAACATCATGCTAATTCTAATCGATGGTTCATGATATCATTTGGTGATTTTAACATTGATGTATCACAAGATGGTCCTACTAAACAAAACTAATAGAATTATTGTTGTCCCATGGCCTGTGAAAACATCATTATCACCCCTACCAGAATAATAAGCAAATCAGAAACGATCATTGATCTCTGTTTCACTAATTTATCCCCTGACAATGCATTAGCCGGAGTATTCAGCTCTGGTATAAGCGACCACTTACCTTTTTTTTTTTCACTATTAACCATCCCAGAACTGCAGAATTCTCCAAAGTACATGCGTAGAGATATAAACGATACAAATATTCTCCGATTTCGATCCCTAATGCTTAACTGCAATTGGGATGACCTGAACCGAGAACCTGATCCATCTAAGGAATACAACCTGTTTATGGCGAAAATTGTTAGTAATTACAATACTGCTTTTCCGTACGTTGTTGTAAAGAAACACAAGAGAGCAAGAAAGGAGTGGATTACGCCGGCACTTCTAAAGCGGATAAATGAAAAAAAAAAAAACTTTTCCAGCATTTTTTGAAAACAAAAGAACAAACTGACTTCATTGATTTCAAAAATTTCAGCAACAAAGTAAACAGGGACCTAAAGAAGGCGAAAATAGATTTCTATGCCTACAAGTTTTCTACAATGATTAACAACTCAAAAATGATTTGGAGTTCAGTTAATAAATTGATAGGAAGAAAACAGGCCACTGCCCCTAGCGATATACAGTAAACAATATTCACTTCAGTGGCAAGGCACTGGCAGACAAATTTAACCTTTACTTCTTTGAGCCAGGATCGTCAAGTAATATAACGCAAGTGACTGACCTTAAACCGGCTGAATGCGATATTGAAAGCTCTTTCACTAATTCTTTGTTTTTATCACCCGTTACCGAGGAGGAAGTAGCCACTGCCATATGCTCACTAAAGAACAGTTCACCAGGCGAAGAAGGCAGTACCTATCAAGGCAGTTGTTGATTTGATTGTTGCCCCATTCACTTACATATGCAACATACTCTTCTTGACGGGAATTTTTCCATGTGCCATGAAAATAGCTCACCTAACAATAATTTTTAAAGGAGGTAATAAAAATTAACTTCAAAATTATCGCCCAATATCTATATTTCCGCTTTTCTCTAAGGTCGCGGAACGCCTGATATATAAGAGGGTATATTCTTTTATAGCAAACAGAAATGTCATTTGTGAAGAACAGTGTGGATTTCAACCAGGTAGATCAATTCAGACTGCTCTACTCCGTACTAAGGATAGCCTACTTCATAACTTTGAAAAAAAGTTTTACACTGTGGCAATATTTCTCGATTTCCGTAAGGCTTTTGATTCGATAAAGCGTGACATATTAATTAGGAAACTACAAATGTACGGAATACGCGGGATTGCGCTTGATCTAATGAAAAGCTATCTTTTGGCCAGGAAACAATATTTACAGCTTCATAATTTTAAATCTGATTTGGGCGTAATTAAGTATGGGGTTCCCCAAGGATCGACACTTGGCCCTTTTCTTTTTATACTTTATATCAACGACATAGTAAGCATTCCTTTCACACCAAACATAGTCATGTACGCCGACGATACCAATGCATTCTTTTCTGGTTTAGATCTCCGCGACATTGATATAACCGCAAATTCCTGGTTGGATAAACTAAAATCATGGCTTACAGTCAACCAGCTAGAACTAAACATAAAAAAACAACAAATTTATGCTCTTCAAGCAAAAAAATACGCCTGTAGATCATGCTATCTCTTTGATTTTTAATGGAGAAAATATTGCGCAGGTAAATAAAACTCAATTTCTAGGCGTATGTTTTCAAAGCGACCTTAGTTGGTCTGACCATGTGGACAACCTTCGAATAAAAATATCAAGGTCGATCGGTCTAATTCGACGCTTGCAGCATCTCCTTCCAGGGAGAGTTAAACGGCAGCTTCACTTTTCTTTTATCTACTCGCAAATCATGTATTGCGTTTTAGTCTGGGGTACGTGTAACAAAACAAATACAGAAAGTATAATTCTTCTTCAAAAACACGCACTAGGTTTGATAACTACCTCGGTCCCCACAAACATGTCTCTTTTTCGTGTGTATAATGTACTCCCATTCCCAGAGTGCTATAGGATGCAACTAGCCATGTTAATCTTCAAAAAAATTAAAGATAATTTCCAGATTTTTTTGATACATACTTAAGCAGAGATCTTACGTATAATCTGCGTACTGTTGCGTTGGTCGGGCCAATGTGCCGGACTAACTATGGTGTACAGACAATTGATAACCAAATTGTTCTATTGTGTAATAAGATTCCTGAAATAATTGAATACGCTAGGGAGGCTTGAAACATTACACAATTTAGGAAGCGAATTATGGATGTAATAAATAGCACACAATTCTAAGGCGCATGTGCTGAAAATATTTAATGTATGCAATATATTTAATGTATTCATTGTTTTCACATCACATTTCAATTTGTATGTATTTCCATATATGTTAATGGTGCTGATCATAGTGAATTCTGCATTTATCGCTGAGGAACAGCTTTATTTGCATCTTTATCTTATATTTCTCTAATTGCTATAGTATTCCTCGTTTATTTATTGTTTGTATGTATATTACTGTATATGCTGTACATTGTCCTGCTGCACCTGCCCGAAGTGCCTCAGGAGACATACTCCTGAGGCACACTCCTGAGGGCCTAGTCAGGAGACACTCCCCTTTTGCCCCCTTCGTGTGTATTTTGTGAAAATGCCCAAATAAAATTAAATGAAATATCAAACCTTACAGAACCCACTCGGACATGGCCTGACCAACATAAGACTCATGCAGGCTCACTATAGACCTCAGGGAGTCACAGACTCACATATTAAATACTGCTTGGTATATAACACGCCAATAATCAAATGCGCCAACTGACCCAGTAGCATCATTTAATGCGAAATTACTTTAGCTACTTCCCGTGTTTTTTTTTGCACCGGTATTGTGGTGGCCTCCGTGCCACACCTGCATCCACGCTGCAGCCGGGTGTGAAGTAAGGAGATGTTTTGCCGTGATGTCGTACGTTTCTTCCTCTGGTATATACTAAATAACGCGTGGTACGCACTAACTGAACCTTTAATGCGAAGCATTCCTGCCTCTTACTAGATACCTTGGGGTAGGTAGGAACGTGCCTCATTTGGGGTCTTTCCTATAAGGAAACATGTCTGAGGGGGGGGGGGGGGGATTTCAACCGGGGTCGCCCACTACAACCGCCCAATGCCATTATGCTACAGAAACTTACCATCTTACAGAATCTACAGAATTTTACCATTGTGTTACAGAAACAGGCTTGGCACGAGAGAAGAGCCTTACCACATTCCGTCCAACGTACAAGCTTTGAGGTCATTGGCGCTTGCGTCTCGTCGCATAGCAACAATCCGCTGCCCTTGTGCGAGAGCACTCCAAGTTCTCCCATCTTTCCTTCGGAGGAGATAACAGCTTGAGACACCGTGACATTGCACGACCTCTTGGATCGGCCTGTTATGAACTATAACGTTCGTTTCGTTGCCGGAGTACAATAAATGAATCGTTGTGCCATCGTCGTAGCGGCGTCGCCTTGCCATTGTCACGCACAAAGCTTCTCGCTCTACGTGGACATATTGGGCTATCTAGTAATACTTTACGCATTCTTAAAGGGCCCCTAAATCACCTCAGATATTTTTTGAACATTTCAACTAAACACGCGCATCGAGTTCAGAATGCCGTCACGATCAACGATGCCAGCAGCGCTACGCGCCGCGGGCGCGCCACAAAAAAAAAAAAAGCCGTTCTTCTCTCCTGGCCTTTTCGGTATCCCCAGCGGTCGTCACGATGTCACCAGGGTGCATCTGGTGATGTCAACCGGGTAGATGATGTCAATTGGTCGAGCAAGAACCAACGACTTCCGGTTAGTCTGCTAGCAGAAACGCGCGCTCCCTGCTCTTCCTCGCCGTGTTGCTCGCTTGTGTGCGCTTGCGAATCGGTAATTACAGCCCGCAACGCAAATGCCAAATCGCTCGCGTTCCAACACAGTCGTGCTTAGCGGTCTGATTAGCTGCGCGAACCGAGTGCGACAGTGTTGGCCTTTCTAGATGATGATGATGAATAAACTTTTATTGAGCCCAAAATATATTGGTGGTGCACGCAGGCACCAGACGAGATGGTTCCCTAGTTACGGGACCCATATGTTCCCTGCAACTCCTGGCCCATGTCCGTCAGTGCGAGCGGACTCGATAGGGCGGGGCTGGAGAACAAAGTCTCCCATCGCTCAAGGGGTTGGGGATTGGGGGTGTTGGCGAGAAGGGGAGGAGGGGGGGGGGGTCTTGAGTTCTGTGCACTCTGCCAGATGTGCGGCAAGGTGCCCTTTTCCATTTTTCAAAAAGGACAGAGCGTATCGTGTTCCGCAGGGTACATGCGGTTCATCAGTACGGGATGCGCAAGCAATACCACCTGCGCTCGACGTAGAATGGTCTGTTGTTGCCTGGTGAGTTTGGGGTGCGGTTCTGGCAGTCTGCACCTTTTCTCTCGGTACATCCGGGTAATGTCCCGAAAGCGGGTAACCGGGTGCGGTAGCTCTTCCGTCTCGTGCTCGGCCCGGATTGACATTTCTCGGGCATGGTAGTCGGCAATGGTGTTGCCTGCTACCTGGGAGTGAGCCGGGACCCACACGAGCTCTATGGCTCTTCCCGGAGGCTTGCACTTGGATAGAATGGCTCGGGCCTCGGAGGAGATTGCAGCGCTGCGGAAGCTTCCGTAGGCTGTCTTTGAGTTGGTGACCACGGTGTCCACGCTCGGCTGTGCGAGGGCCACGGCCGCTTCTTCGGCAATTGCGGGGTCTGTTGTCTTCAGGGACGCGCTGACGATCAGCCTGTCTATTGACGTAACCACCACCGCTGCTCGGTCACTTTGTTTTCGGAGCGAGGCGTCCGCGTAGAGGACCCTGGGATTCTCTTCCAGTTTCCAGGACATGGCTTTGGCCCACGCGGTGCGCCTCTCGTCTTCCTTGCCCGGCGTCATGTTCCGAGGAAAAGGTTTGGTCTGAATGGTCGTCTTCCAGTCTTCCGGAAGGGCCGCCTTGATGGGTACTGGCTCGATCTGCCATCCTATCTTGCGTAGGACGGCTCGTCCATGTTCCGTGTGACTGAGCCGGATTCTCTGATTAGAGAGTTGGGCTTCGATGAGCTCCTCCACTGTGTTGTGGGCGCCCATGTCTAGCAGTCTTTGCGTGGACGAGTATATGGGCATGCCCAGTGCTTGCTTCGTTGCCTTACGAAGCAACGTGTTTAGGGTGTCCCTATTCGCCTTCGTCAGCTGGATATACGGGGCGGAGTAGGTAACCAGCGACACGACGAACGCGTGTACCAAGCGCATGGCATCGTCCTCTTTAAGGCCTCGGTTTCTGTTAGATACCCTCCAGAGCATAATAAGTATCTGTTCGGTTGTAGTCTTGATCTTTGTGACGGCGGCGTGTGCCTTCCCGTCGCTCTGAAGCAGTAGGCCGAGAATCATAACCTGCTGTGTTGGCTTGATGGCCGTTCCGTCGATGGTGATGATCACGTTCGGCAGCAGCTCCTTCTTTGGTTTTCCCGGTTGGATCATGAGCAGCTCCGATTTCTGGGGAGCGCAGCTCAGTCCGCACGACTTGGGGTACTCGTGCACGGTTGTTGCCGCCCGCTGCAAGGCTTCCTCCATCCAGGGATTGGACCCGGCTCGGGTCGTCCACACCGTAATGTCGTCGGCGTAGAACGCGTGGTCCACGCCTTCGATTTGCTTGAGTAGATCGGGCAGGGGCAGGAGGGCCAGATTGAAGAGCAGGGGCGACAAGACCGATCCCTGAGGGGTGCCCCTATCGCCGAGCTCGACAGGGTCCGACTTTTCCTCCCCTATCCTGATGGTCGCCGTTCGGTTTGACAGAAAATCTTTTATGTAGCCGAATGTCTTTTGGTCACACCTGGTCTTGTTCGCACTTTGCAACACGCTCGCGTGGGACACGTTGTCAAACGCTCCCTTCAGGTAGAGGGCTAGTATCCCGCGCGGCGCGTGCCTTGTTGCCTGCTTGACGACCAGTTCGTGGAGTTGGATCATCCCGTCTTGGGTGCTGAGATGTTGCCTGAAGCCGTACATTGTCTCCGGCATCTGATCCGTTTCTTGGAGGTGCTTCTGCAGCCGGCGAAGGACCATGCGCTCCATCACCTTCCCCACGCAGGACGTGAGGGAGATGGGCCGCATGTTGTCTATCGTGAAGGCCTTGCCGCGCTTTGGAATGAAGCGGACCTCGGCGTCCTTCCATTCCTTCGGCAACCGCGAGTTCTCCCAGGCTTCGCTGATGTGCTCTACGAGGCCGCGGGCCGCTGCACCGCTCATGTTACCGAGTAGTTTGTAAGTTATGGCGTCCCTGCCGGGTGCACTTTTCTTGTTACTTTCATCTATTGCTGTCCACAGTTCCGTCATGGTAAACGGCCGGTCCAGCTCTTCGTTGTCGGGTCCTTCGTACCTCTCGGACACCGGGTACTGGCCCTTCTCTGTCTTAGGTACTTCGCCTTCAGGTCTTCCAGGAGCCTGCGGCCGTCTCCCTTGTACGTGTTCAATACTTTGGTAAGGTTGCGATTGGTCGCAGTTTTGCGACTCAGCGGGTCGATCAGATGCCTCAAGAGACACCACGTCTTCCACGTCGAGAGCTTGCCCTGCAGGCCGTCGCAGGTCTTCAGCCAATTTTCCCTGCATAGTTTGGCTTCGTGCTCAGCGATCTGTTTGTTCAAGACTGCTATGCGCTTGGCCAGCTTTCTATTGCGTCTCTGACGTTTCCACCGCCACGTTAACGAGTGCCGGGCCGCCTACATGTGGGTCAGTCTGGCGTCCACGTACGGTGTCTGCGACGTCGTTGGGATTTCTTGGGTAAATTTTTGGAGCGCCTTGTTCTGGTCCCTCGCCCATTCGGTGTAGGTCTGTTTTCTTTCAGCTTGTCCCGATTCTTCCTCGGACGCCTCTTCTTGTTCTTGGGTAAACTTTCTCATTTTGTCCCAATCCGTGATCCGCGCCCTCCCCAGCACAGCCCGATATCGGGAGCCTCGAATCGTGATGCCGATCACGCTGTGGTCAGACCCAAGGTCCACTTCTTCGCATCTCCAGGAGACGTCTAGTGTGCCCGATAACCATGACAGGTCTGGCGTATAGTGTCCCTCGCGGCACTGTTGCCTCTTCTGGTGGTTACGTCCGGCTCGTTCAGGAGGGCCATCTCGTGATCTTCCATTGCTTTGGCCAACGCTTTTCCTCTCTTGGACTGGAACTTATAGCCCCACGTTGTGTGAGGAGCGTTAAAGTCACCGAGGATCAGGAGCGGCCTGGTCCCCGCCAACCCTTTCGCCTGGCTCACGATGCGGTCAAATTCGTACTGCCGTTGTGACGGCCGGCAGTACGCGCTCATTACGAATAGATTGCCCGAGCTGCCAATTTCTCTTGCATGAATTTCGACCAGCGTGTGCACGCAGCCACCCTGCGCCGTGACATGTTGAGTTGCCGCCCCGTTGCTGCGGACGAGCACCGCCGTTCCGTTCTCCGTGGGGTCTGTGTAAGTGACGTACCTCGGGAGTCTTGGTTTCCCGTTTGTTTCCTGTAGAGCAATTACATCGGGCTTGTTTTCTTGCCCGTCAATGTGTAAAAGTAGTTCCACTTCTTTGTTGCGAATCCCGCGGCAGTTCCATTGGTAAATTACGGTGGTGTCCCCCCCCCCGGTCTTCTTGTGCTTCTTACTTGGCTTCTGCCTCATCCTTTCCGGACGTCTCCAGTCGATTGCGCCTTTTCGCGATTGCGTCTTTGATTCTTTCGGCCCGCTCCTTTTTCAGGGACGCGAAGCGGTTCCTCAACGATGTTGAGGCTACCTTTAGCACTAGGCGCTTGTGCTTCACCGATGGTGTGTTAAGCTGACTCTCGACAGCTTCGTGTCGGGCCTCCATTTTGCCTAGCCCTTCGTTAATTTGGGAAATTGCGGCCAAAATGGCCGTCAGCTCTCCTTCTCGCGGGATCTGTGTCGTTGCCGTGGTCATGGTCTCTGCGGTCGCCGCTTCCTCTCCGCTCGCGGGGCTCTCTTCGGCGTTCATCGCCTCTTGATTATTTGATGCACGTTGCGTGGCCCCAGGCTCACCGCCGTCCGCCCTAGGCGGGGCGAGGGGGTGTCCCTCCACGGCATCTTGCACAAGCCTCGGGCGTTGTTTGTCGCCGTGGTGTTGTATTGGGGTCTTGTATTTGCCGAGCTGCCGTTACTCGCCAGCGTTTCGATCTCATTCATAAGATCCAGTATTTGGGCGTTCTGCTCCTGGATCTGAGCGTTTTGGCGCTCTGTGATCCTCTTAAGCTCTGTCACTTCGCTACTGTCCTTTTGCGGATTCGCTTGTGAGTTAAGGGGCTGGGAGGGGGTGAGGGGTGGGAATTCGGTGTCGTTGGTTCGAGCGACGGGAGACCTGTTGGTCCAGCCCACCTTTTTCTCGGCGATCCCTCGGTGTCCGGTTGACTCACTCCAGGACCTCGAACTGGCCCTGGAGCTCGAACTGGCCCGGGAGCCCGAGCGGCGGTTGCCGCCACCGTTGCCGCCCCCGGATGGTGTCTTCGATCGGGAGCGACTCTGGCGGCCATTACCGTCGCCACTGTTGTTGCTGCTGCGGACCGGCGTTTGTCACCGGCCCCGTTGTTTGGAGGCGCTACGGCCGGGTCCGCCAGCAGGACCTCTCTTGTCTTGGTTCCTTCTCCCGGCGTCTTCTTCCTCCGCTCGGCGCCGTGCCCAGCGCCGCCGGCGGACGACGTAGGGCACCTTGAAGCGGGCTTTGCAGGCCTTGTCCGCGGTCAGGTGATTGCCTCCGCACAGGCCACACTTCGGGACACATCCGTGGCCTTCGGCAGGGTTGGAGATTCCGCACCCTCGGCAGATCGTGTGCGAAGGATCCGGGCACACCTCCATTCTGTGGCCCACTCTTACGCACGCATAGCATATGTCGATTTGTTTTCTGTGCAACGTGTACCCCGTGAGCAGGTTGCCGTATTTCACGTAATTGGGTACTTGTGCCCTTCGAAAGCAATGACGACTGATCGGGTCTTAGCGATTCGGTTTGCCTGTAGGGCCGTTGGGTTATATACTTGTGCACAACATTGTCCTGAATCTCCTGGGCCGTATCCTCGAGCGGGATGCCCTTATGACGCCCTTCACCGTGCCGTGGGGGGCCGTTTCGTAGGTACTTACTTCGTGCGCCGTGCCGCTTATGTCGATCCTTCCTACGGCAGCGTATCGATCGGCGTGCTCTCTCTTGGAGGTGCTCACCACGACGATATTCTGCTGGAAGTTGAGGCACAGGACGTCTTCCCTTGCTTCATTTGCGGGGATCTGTGCCGCCGCCGCAATTGCACGACCTAGTTCAACGCGGGTCACTTAGCTTACGTGGAGCCCACCTCGTGGTCGTAACACGATCTTTATGTCGCCGCACGGCAAGTCTGGCATGCGCGCGCCCTTCAACAATTTGCCCTTGTTTACACGTTTCGCCCTTGAGTGACGTGTATCGCTGCCAGTGGCGCCACCGCCGAGGTTGTTGCTCCGGCTGTTGACATCAGCCGTGGCCCTGGCGCCATCTTGGCTCGTTTGAAGTACGGGATTTAGGCCTAGCTTGCCCATGCCTTTGTGCCTGACTCTCTCGCCGGCAGTTTTCCAGCCTAGCGATCTTGTGCAATGGTCCGGCGAAATTTCGATGCCGTCCACCTCTACACGCATAGCGGTATTCATTTTAGGTCAATGCTCACTTGCGTAATCACCGATGGTTCGATGTTCCGCTGGCGGCTTCAACGAGGCTCGGGCTGGGTCTACCGCTCCCCCGGCCAAGGCCGTAGTGGACGTTAGGCCCAGCGGCGGTAACATTGGCCTTTCTAGACGTGCGCGCCACTCCGCTCTACCATCCGACGCTCCGCCGGTAACTTTTGCCTTTCTAGACGTGCGCGCAACACAGGGCCCATGCACGCTTCGCATGAGCGCGGGCCGGCACGGAAGCAACAGCGGGTAGCCGAGAAGCGCTGAGTCGCGGCTAAGGCCCGTCCACGTTACCGGCACGGTAACTCGCCGCACGCCGTTTGCCATT
Organism: Dermacentor silvarum; assembly: GCF_013339745.2. Classification (NCBI taxonomy): domain Eukaryota; kingdom Metazoa; phylum Arthropoda; class Arachnida; order Ixodida; family Ixodidae; genus Dermacentor; species Dermacentor silvarum. The sequence continues at coordinate 139,572,793 of NC_051154.1, forward strand.
CGCGGGCCGCCGTTCGACAGCGGTTTCGCTCGTGAACGGCGAGATTTTCTTGCCGTACGACAGCCTCACCGCCGCTGATCGCTCAACGGCACCAATATCGTCGCTAGGCCTTTCAAGGCGAAAGCCTTTAATGGCTCATACTCGCGGCGTCCGACCGTCCGTCCGTCCGTGCCCTGGAACGGTGCCAGCTGTGGCCTCTCCCCCTCACACTCTCTCAGCAATCACGTGATGGCACAGCGGTGCGCGCGGCAACGCTCCTTCGGCAGACGTCTCGTTGCAGCACTCGAGTTAGTCGGATGGCTCCGAAGCGGCCCGGTGATGATTCCACGGCAAGCGATTCAGAGAAGCGCCCCAAGAATGTGGATTCCCCCGATACCAAACGGCAGAAGAAGAATGAGCGAATGCGCATGCGGCGGTAGTCGGTTGAATGGGCGCAGGCTTTCGCCGAACAAACTTTATAATTTACAAAGTGTCCTTCAATTTTTTCCGATTCCCTTCAAAGCTAAAGTAGACGGCGCTTCGAAATGAATTACCGACGCTCACGAGCCGCAATATTTTCTTATCGTTGTTGTCGCTCTGCGCAATAATTTTACACAAAGAAAAATACGCTGATATTAGGAGCGCCGTCCGCTGCGATGCGAGCACATCCGAGCCGGTCGTCTCCCGTCGGTAGCCGTGTGCTGCAGCTGAGCTCGACAAGTATCGGAGCTCTCGTTCATATTAAACGTTTGACAGCGGATATTGTTTTTCATAAAATGTACAATTTATGCACCGCTTTATCTATAGCGGAAATAATTTTGCTTGGAACAGCAGCTGCAGCCGATGTTTTCGTCGCCGGTGGCGGAGGCGCGCAGCTTCGCGCGTCGTCGATTGGCCCGTCGATCGTGCAGCGGGTGGTGCCGCTGCACGATCGACGGGCCAATCGTATAACTGCCGTATACTTTGGACACCTCTCGCGCGGCAGACTTTCTGCGGCACTGGAGGTCAGTTCGCCGTTGGTATATTTGCCGCTAGCGCGGACGTGCCTTGACCGAAAATGGCCCGTGTTTTCAGAAGTGTGTTGCCGACGAGGAATGTCACGTGACATTTGGAGGAGCACTCGGCGAAGAGGAGAGACCAGCCGACGAGGAGAGTAGCGAAGGAAAGAGCGAAACGAGCGAGGGCCGTGTTTCGATCATCAAACGCTTGTAACTCCGCTATTCCTGCACCATTTCGAAAAATTTTCGCGGCTACGTGTTCGTTGTAGACTCCTGCACAACTGCAACACCACAACTAAATTTCGACCTCTGGGTGGTTTAGGGGACCTTTAAACGATGCTTGATAGCTATGAAGTTATGTGCAAGATGTTTGTCATAAAATTAGTTCACACAGTGTATGGAATCTAGATAAGTATTCTCAGGCTATGAAAATATCATTTATACCTTTATTTTTTGCTGCACGACATAGCGAAATGGTGTAGCCGAAGCCGAAGTTAAGTTTGTGCTTCAATGCATAAAACGACGTTTTATTAAGGAACTAACTGGAACGCCAATGCATTTCTCCGCAAACTTCGGGAATTAATATCTCTAAACTGGTGTCATCCCGAGAATTCGTTCCAAGTGGATCCGCCTTGCGAGTTCCACGGCTACAATTTGTGAATTGCAATATGGGCCATCAGGTAGTTAGTTAAAAACTTAATTAGTGAATTTTTGTTAGTTATTCGATTATGCATTTCAATTTCTTGTGCAAGTTATGTCCGCCTCTTCGAGTAGACCAGCTCATGAACTAGAATTGTGCTATCTGGCTAAGGCAACCTTTAAGAATTTTTGAAAGGGTTCGCTGAAACACCCTGTATATATATATATATATATATATATATATATAAAGATGAGAAGCACAAATTTGCGGTTATCTTCGGTTTATTTAAACAAAGCTAAGATCACCGCGAAGTTGTGCTTTTCATCTTTCTAATTACGCTTGGCCCATCGAGACATCCAGTATATATATATATATATATATATATATATATATATATATATATATACATGTATATTTCCGGGTTTGTTGGCGTGGCTGCCTGGCTGCCTGCAGGTGGCTAAATCTGCAGATATATTTTTGGACATATACCGTGTGTCCCAGCTAACGCTAGCAAAAAAAAAAAAAAAAAGAAACGGTGCAAGGTAAAATTATGAGACTTCCGAGGACACCTAATAACTTCTTGTGAGCTGAGATCGCGAAAGAATTTGTGTCCCGCAGTTTGGCTGCTGGGTATGTTATCGACTTTTCCCGATTAAATTGGTGCTGGTTATTATTATTTTTTGTACAGTTTCCACGTTAGCATGTTAGCTGTAGACCTGAATCATTTGGACGATATTGCTGAGGCGCCGCATGCCACCGACGTCGTGCGCGACGAGAGACAGGAAGCAGAAGTGGCCACCAAGGCCGGCAGGCAGCAGCTAAGCCCGCACCAGTTTCCGAGAGCGAAACGGCGGCACCCGCACGCTCGCGTCACGCGACTGCCTCTCCGACGACAACCCTTCTCGTCCCGCGGCATCGCGTTGAAGTATCTTCTCCGCCGAGGCACGCTCGTGACGTGGCATCGCGGACAATGGGAATTGAGGTGCCGTTTCGCTGCAGCAGACGCCGGCTTCGTCGCTCAATGGGCCATTTTAAATGCGACGCATTTCTTGGCGAACATTTCCTACTTTGACCGTATCTATCTACCTAGCCGCCTACGACTTTGTGCTCTCATGGTCGTTTCGTTAACTTGGTATGTACCAAAATTGGCATACTATGACAAGAGTATATGACGAACATAAATGATATGTCATGACATGCCTGTCATGTAGGTCATGACAATGACCCAGCGAAAAGGTTTACCACTCAAAACCCACTCAAATGGGTTCGGACGTGGGTACTAAGTGAAGGAAACACTACAGGATGCTGGTAGAAGTATTAGTCATGAGGATGACTCAGCAAAAATTACAATGGCTCAGCGAAAAAAGATTAACACTCAAAAACCACTGGAATGGTTTCGGCCGCGGGCACTAAGTGAAGGGAACACTAAAGGACGATGCTAGAAATCGTAGTCATGACCATGACTCAGTAAAAATGGCAATGACTCAGCGAATAAATATTAACACTCAAAAGCCACTGAAATGGGTTCGGACGTGGGTACTAAGTGAAGGAAACACTACAGGATGCTGGTAGAAGTCAGTCATGAGCATGACTCAGCAAATGACAATGACTCAGCGAAGAACTATTAACACTCAAAAACCACTGGAATGGGTTTGGACGTGGGCACTTAGTGAAGGGAACACTAAAGGACGATGGTAGAAATCATAGTCATGAGCATGACTAAGGCTTTCGCCTTAAGGTCTGTTAGGTGTAGCTAAAGGGACTCCTGAGGACTCATGAAGTGAATGTCTTGACATGCGTGTCATGTAGGTCATGAAAGAGCCGCCTACGTCTTCGTGCTCTCATGGTCGTTTCGTTAACTTGGTGGGCTATCCGCTCTCTGCATCGCATAACATCGATTCCCACAGGGCGTAGGATCTGCCGGCTTTTTTTTTTTAATGCTTAAGCATCAAAAGTGGGAACTTTTTGAGGTGGTTAAACATAAACATTCCATGAGATTACACCTTGCAAAGGCTGAAACTAAACAAACTTGTACGCATCGCCGTTAGTTGTAAACCATCTGCTTAATCGTTTTACGATAGCTTCGCTTCATGTAGATTACAACTTGTGCGTTGGATCTGTATACTTTATTCATTTTATTTTTTTTTATTTTGTGGGACACCGTATAGAAGCACGTTGCCATTAATGGTATCAGTAAGAGAGAGGGAACTAGATTTTTTCAACCCGGGCCCGGCCCGGGCCCGAACCCTTTTACATCGGTCGGCCAACCCGAACCCGACCAAAAGCTTTATGGCGAGACCCGCGGGCCCAATCTACGTTACCCGCCCGGCCCGGCCCGCCACCCCTTACCTTAGGCCCGAGCCTGGCCCGAGCCCGGCTCGAAACCGGCCCGAACCCGGCCCGAACCCGGCCCTAACCCGGCCCGAGACCGAAAAAGACCACCGAGTGGCATTAAAAAAATAAAATAAGAAGACAATGAAAGGAATTTAGTCTTAAGGTATAAATACATGTAATATGCAATTATGAACACAATTTGAATGGTCTGAACGGTAATACCAGCGCGCGAAGTAGTACCAATGACCCTGCCGAGCACTATCGCCAGCAGTTTCCAACGGCACGACTTTGATACCGCCCATTCCACTTCTATCGCCACGCCGCCACAGTATTTTTCCACGTCGGGCGCCTCACTGCAAAGCATGCGCCGCGCCAGCCGCTCATCCCACTAAACCATGTTCTAGTACACTCTAGCCGAAGCGCAGCCATGCACGACAGGTCGTAAGCGCAGCGCATGGCTGGAGTAAATGAAGAAAGAAAGCTTCTCGTTCCTCCATGGTGCAGCGTAATGAGCTGCTGCTAGGCGGCTGGTTGAGAACATGCGTGCAATCATGGATGGACGCAGTGACATATTTCAGCCGCGTGACGAATTATCTTATCTTACCAGTCTTTGTTTTACCAATTCGCCTTTGATGAATCAGCAAGTCGCAAACGCGCTTACACCGCGCTGAAAGCATTAATTACATTGATTTAGGTAAGGAATACAATGGCATCCTTTGGTTTGAGGCGACTTCAGTCTTTCTGCACTTTTACATTCTGTTGAAACAGCGCAAAATATGATGGAAGAAGAAAAGGGAAGTACGCAGAGAGTAGCACTGCTAGCCTCTAGCTGCGCCGGGGCAACATGTTTTTCAGAGTCGAGATGCGTGAGGATAACTCGCTGCACGTTACATGCACCACCAGAAAGTCCCAGCCCGGCCCGGGCCCGCGTCGAAATACCCGAGCCCGGCCCAGGCCCGGGTCAAAAAGTCCATGCCGTGCCCGAGCCCGGCCCGAGCCCGGCCCGAGCCCGTGAAAAAACTGCCCAACCCGGCCTGACCCGGTCCCCGGGCCGGGCCGGGCCCGGGCTTTCGGGTAAGCCCGATCCCGTGCAGTGCTCTGGAGGGAACAACTTGGCATTTTGTCGCTTGTGTTGTCAGAGCGGCCAGAAATGCGTACTTCAGTGAAGTGAGACGCTGTTGATTGCATAGAATTTCTGCGTCCTTGCTTTCCTGCCCACCTATTTGGCTCATATGTCTGCCTAGGCTAATAGCTTACCGATTAAGAAAAGAATAAAATGCTTGTTCATGCTTCTTTTTTTTTTTGCATTATACCAACTCATTGCTGCTCACTAGTTGTTTTTTTTTTTTTTTTTTTTTTTTTTGTACACTGCTCTGATCTTGCACAATAGGCATCCGTGGACATTTCTTCCATCCTTCGAAAACTGTCCCAAGGAAAGGGCGCTGGTTCAGTGCAAGAAAAGCAAACCATGCCAAAATCAAAGCTTATCAAAGCTTCGGAGCAGAAAGGAAAACTGGCAAGAAAACATAGAACGGGAGATGCAGGCGTTAATCATGGCAGATTTTTATTTGTACACAATAAATACCGAGTAGCAGGATGCTACAGGCGTGGAATTTTTCGTCGATTTCACAACCGATGTGTTCGGACCTGAAACAGCAAAAAAGAGACATTTTTGTTCACCAACACGATCTCACAGGTCCAATCCGAGCGTACGGATCAGGAAGTAAAAATAGTTAAGCCTGCGGCTTCCAGTCTTGTGTTCATGTTGGTAAAGCTGTGTAGAGACGGTTCGGTTTATTAATGATTATATTTAAAGTTTGTGCACCTCCTGCTGCAACAGACAGCTTTAACTTGCCCATGTTCAATATTAGTAGTCAAACATTTACTCCCAGATACTGCATGTACCAAAATGCCGTTCTCTTACGCTACGAATGAATACAGTAGTCATGACTACTTGAGAAAGTATATTTTTAAATCAAGCTGGTACCTGTCTACTCACTTCTTCATTGATCTAGTGTAATGCTTCACTCTGTTCTGGCGGTGTACTTCCCGGTCAACTGGCCTGTGGTACCGCCTTCGGTTCTCTAGCTTGCTGCATGAGTGTGCGTGCGTGTTGCCCCCATCTTATTCGTATCCTTTCATATACCTTCTCTCTTCTTCACTGTAGGACAGCACATAGGATATTTTATTCTAGGCTGGCTCCGATCCTTTTCACTTTTGCTCCATTTTTTCCTCACGCACAATTTTGTAGTCTGAAATTGTGACTTTGTGACTCCAGGTATTTTGGAGCCGTGTGAACGATGAAATGAACTCAACAGTGCAAATGAACGAAGAATCGGCACTCACCCGAGGTACAAGCAAGGTAGCTGTCGTAGTTTACACCAGGATTTAGTGGAATCCATAACCTCCCTTGAGGACAGCACCGTGGCCGTAGCCGCCATAGCCGCCAAGACCGTAGCCGCCATAGCCTCCGACGGCAAGACCGCCGTAGCCAGCACCGTATCCTCCGTATCCTCCGTATCCGCCGGCGGAGACGAGGGCGTGGCTGACAGACACGACGGGCTGGACGGTGTGGGAGACGGTGGCAACGGGCTGCTTGACGTAGGTCACGACGGGCTTGGTGACGTAGCCGACGCTGACGACGGGCTTCTTCACGTAGGAGACGGTCTTGACGGGAACGGCAACAGCGTGGTGGCCGTGGCCATGGCCGTAGCCGAGGCCGTATCCGCCATAGCCGTATCCGGCGAAGCCAGCGCTGGCGGCGGCGATGAGGGCGGCGAAGACGATCTGCGCGCGCCAAAACGAAAGGCGTCGTGAGTGCATACCTACATTCTGGGTGATCTGCGTTTAACACGAAATGAGGACTGTGCGCGTACCAGTTCTTTTTATTAGTATTAATCTTTAGACACGCCTAATGGCCTTGCATCTGATGCTAGCTGATGTAGTGTGAATCAATAGGAAGAAATTTGCGAGTTTAACACTGAAAACAAGAATCCCCATATTTTATTGTTACTTTATACTCACGAGAAGGCTCACCTCTACCTCTCTTCTAGCAGTCGGGATCCTCCTTGACCGCAAGGTCTATTTACTCCAAAAGCAGTTAACACGACATCGATATTACGCGATCACGAGACGTCACAAACAGATGAACTTCATAAAAGAAGTAATCCGTATTTATCCCAACCACAGCCCTTTAGCTATTGACCATAATCTTTGTGCTGCCACCAACGCGTCTTGCTGAACAGATATCCTTCCAAGGTTCTACCGTACAGTCAACACACTTCTTCGCACGCAAGAATCGATTTGCAGATTTACGCCGTCGCTGTTGAACAGAGATTTACTTCGCACGCGTCTCCTTCATTTTTCTTCTGTTAGTCATTCGTTCCAGAGTGGCCGTTGTAGTGTTATAAAATTAGCATTTAGAAATGCGCATTCATGAGTATAACAATGTCCTGTTAATGTTCGACACCGAGCCTTTTCAAGCTGTGCACTGCACAGCGGAATTAAAACTAAAAGCTACGGCGCGCGCGACAGCCACGAGAAGTCTGCCAGTCCCCGCGCATTTTAGCTCTCCGGTCACGTTCCTTTCGATGCAAATCTCGCATGCTGTGGACGCGTAAAAGCAGGAGGCGGCCCTGCGAAATGCCTACTCACTCCAGATACGATCTGAGTCAACACCTATTGGCTCCCTTCTCCTTTCCCGTTACACTAATCAATGTGCGATCAATGGGTTACGATATGAACGGGCGATCGCGGTTCGTCTTTTCAATACCGAGTACACGTTTCGTTCAGTGCCACCACAAACAATAGCGCTAGTTTTCGTCTGCAAGACAAGAGTGCCGGTTCTCGAAGTGCTTGCTGAGCAGGTAATGATGGTTTCTGTTTAGTGAACAACGCGTTCATGCAAGAGATACAAGAGAAGGAAAGATACAAGAAGAGCTCCATGTTGCTTGTGAAGGTCTACTTGTTTAGTCCTTACTATTTAAGCAGAGAGGTTAGATAGGCAACGTGTGCCTATCTAACCGACAGGCCGGGGCCGGGGTGTTTGACCTCAACCCGAAGGTGCCCGCACCTCAATAGGTGCTTGGGGCGCCACATGGGAAATGACCGCCATGGGAGCGGCCCAGACATCACTTTTTTTCCGTGCTCACATTGGTTTCGACGGGAATTCAGGGCGCAGGCTCCTTTCCCAAGCGTATCACCCCTGAAGGAAGCCGAACGCCAGGCCGGGGCACACTTGTACCCATTTGAACCAGTGGGTGCCCGGCGGCGGTGGGAATCGAACCCACAGCCTCCCGCAGCCGAGGCGGGCGTTCGTTAGCAACACGGCAGAGCCACCAACTATTGAGGCAATATTTAGTGACTCCACGCACGGTCAACAATTTGTGAAGCATAGAATTACCAAGCAGGTGGTATACGTTATAGAACCGCATAATTCCAAGGAACCTCCCAGTATGTAAACATACGCGTACACGCCCCATGGTAAGCACACGAGCACCCGTGGTTCATGCAGAATTGAATGCGATGAGGGCAATGGTCAAAGAAGTGAGTTTGAAATCACGGTGTAAGTACAACGTCTCAGGTTATTAAGCATGCCGAGAAAAGCTTCTCAACGCCCACATGCCAGCCATCAAAGCAAGGGACCTGCTTAGGAGCAGCGTCGCGCTTGAGTTCGCCTTGGTGACTGGCTCACGGTGCGATACAATCAAGCAGTTGGAGGAGAGGTTAGAAACATTGCAGGTGCGCTGCGGTGTTGCCTCCGCCGACACCTCAGGAGAAACGAATGCAACTCACGAGGGTGTTCATGGTGCTGGTATTCCTCAGGAGGTTCTGGCGAAACTCTGATGCTTGCCGTGCTGAAGGGGCCAACTTATATACCCCGGCGACACCAAGGGCAAAATTGTGCCGGCCAACCCAGCTCGGGGAAAGGGCTAAAGAAAAAGCAAGAAAAGGTCCAGCCTGAGGAGAAGGGGTGTCCACGCCTCTGCTCCCCCTCTCTTCATTTGCCCTCCAACGACAGAACCCCCCCCCCTCCCCCTCACCGGAAATGAGATGTATACAAGCGATACGAAGTAGCAAATATTCCACAGCCTCACATTCCACAGCGCGCACGACCCACGCTGTCCACCTGCAGAGTAAAGACAAAACACACAGAATAAAAGGCCGCCAAAATTCGCGCGCATGTTTGGCCGCTGTTATATTCCGACGTGAGCGCCTCTAGCTGCGTTTGCGGTGACACTGAGTTAGATGCGCAGGACGGAACTTTAGAAATCGGTAGTTTCGCTTAATGAGAGCTCAGTGAGATAATTCAGACCTATCCAGGCTCACTTGGACTAATTTACGGAAATAATACCTTAAAGAACCCACTCGGACTCGACCTGACCAATATAATACTTAAAATTAAAAAAAAAATTATGGGGGTTTATGTTCCGAAACCACGATCTGATTATAAGGCATGCCGTAGTGGGGGACTCCGGAAATTTGGACCACCTGGGGTTCTTTAACGTGCACTTAAGTCTAAGTACACGGGCGTTTTCGCATTTCGACCTCATCGAAATGCGGCCGCCGTGGCCAGGATTCGATCCCGCGACCTCGTGCTCAGCAGCCCAACACCATAGCCACTGAGCAACCACGGCGCGTAATATAATACTCAGGCAGGCTAGCAGGGGTTCACGCTAATCACAGAGTCGCATATTAAATACTGCTGGGTTGTCAATGTGCCAACTAACCCAGTGGCATCTTTTAATGCGACGTATACTTCATATACTTCCCCGTATTTTATTTATTTATTTTGCACGGTCATTGGGGTTGCATCCGCGCCTGACCTGCATGCGCACCGCAGCCGGATGTGTTGTAAACAGATGTTTTACCGTGATGTCGTACGTTTCTCTCTCGTATATACCAGATAGCGCGGGGTAGGCACTAACTCAAGCTTTTTAATGCGATGCATTCCTGCTTCTTACTAACACTTCGGGCTAGGTAGGAACGGGTCCGCCTAATTTGGGGCGTTTCCGTTAAGGAAACATATCTGACGGGGGAATTTGAACCAGGGTCGCCCAGCGCAGCAGCCCAATTCTCTACCAATACGATGCCACATACACAGGCTTGGCACGAGAGAAGAGCCTTACCACACTCCTTCCAACGGGCAAGCTAGCGCTTTGAGGCCATTGGCGCTTGCGCCTCGTCGCATAGCAATAATTGTGTTTCCCTTTTTCAAGAGTACACCAGGTTCTCCCATCTTGCCCTCGTACGAGCTACTGCTCTTAGACGCTGTGACATTGTACTGCTTTTCGGAACGGCCTATTGACTCGTGTTTCATTGCCGGAGTGCAATAAATGAATTGTCGTGTCATCGTCGTCATGGCGTCGCCTTGCCATTGTCAGACACACACACACACACACACACTGTTCCTTCCCCTACGGTGGCATGTTGTGCCATCTAGTAACACTTTCTGAAGCCTTGAAGGATACTAGATCGTATATATATATATATATATATATATATATATATATATATATATCATAAGAAGCCGACAAACATTAACACCAAGGACAACATAGGGGAGATTACTTGTACTTACTATTTGAATTAAAGAAATGATAAATTAATGGAAATGAAAATGGATGAAAAAACAACTGTCCGCAGGTGGGGAACGAACCCACGTCTTCGCATTACGCGTGCGATGCTCTCACCATTGAGCTACCGCGGAACTGTTTTCCCATCCACTTTCTGGGGTATTTATGTTTTACAACTAGAACTAGCATTGGGAGTGTTCTAGTTGTAAAACATAAATACCCCAGAAAGTGGATGGGAAAACGGTTCCGCGGTAGCTCAATGGTGAGATCATCGCACGCGTAATGCGAAGATGTGGGTTCGTTCCCCACCTGCGGACAGTTGTTTTTTCATCCATTTTCATTTCCATTAATTTATCATTTCTTTAATTCAATTAGTAAGTACAAGTAATCTTCCCCATGTTGTCCTTGGTGTTAATATTTGTCGGCTTCTTATGATGTGATTAATAAAAATTGGGCCCCTCGGTTCCATTTATTCTCGTTCATTATATATATATATATATATATATATATATATATATATATATATATATATATATATATATATATATATATATATGTGTGTGTGTGTGTGGGTGTGTATATATCCTACAGTGTATGGGATCTGCATCAATCTTCTCAAGCTATAAACATGGAAGTGCATACGTGCGTGTGCTTGGAAACATCCCCGCATGAAAACCTTAGAGTCCTAGCTCTTAATCGCGAGTAGTAGCGTGGAACATGCCTGTGCAGTGCCAAGCGATTAAAACGTAATGATCGGACCGCCTGGAGGCCGGCGCTTTTTGCATTGCTGGTGTCTGCTTGGTGATCGCTGGGAGCACAAATGCTGTGACAATGCGTCACAATGGCTCTCGCTTTCATCGTATGCATCTGCTCGGTGTCACCAGCGCCCAACGGGCAAAAAACGCCGGCAGCCTTTCACTCCAAGTATCGCGTTTGAATCACTGAGAACTCAGCTAAAATCACTGTCAGAAAAATCCTTCAGACTATTTTACTTACAACCTCATACATCTATAAAATTTTATTTTTAAAGTCAAGTCCTTTATTCACATGAGCTCACTTAGGTTTAATAGTTGCTAAGGATCGCGCTCGTCGATACAGTCAGAGTAACTTGGGATCTGATCATAGGCATGGAGGCAACCTCTCGTATATAGTCTCATGCATTCAAATATAAATAAAGCTACAAACGATGGAGACTTACTTGTGCTTACTTATATTAAACACAAGCTCCATTTCACAGGTACCTAATGTGAGTGAGACAGTTACGCCTACTTAAGATCGCCTCGACTCACTCACCTTCACGCCAACTTGGGCTCAGATTTAGTCATCTAGACTCGGACTCTCCTATGGTTCATTCAGGCTTAAACTCACGGATGGCTCCGAGTCTAAGTGTGTCAACTCATGAGTGAGTTCGCCGACTATGGTCCGAATCTCGGAGCATAGGCGCACTGCGTGTCCGGGAATCCCATTCAGCAGAACGACACAGCCAGTTTGTCACCGTGGCCGATGTGCGCGTGTTTGTTCTAAATCACCGGCAATATAGGTCAATAATTTCTCCTTTTTCTGTCTTTCCAGCCACGGAATCGTGATGGCTGGTTTAAAGCTAAGCGTTTCTTTCCTACTTTCCCGGGAATGGCGTGGCGGCCTGGCTACTGGGTGCTGTTTGGTTGGTCGCTATCTCGGCAGATGTATATATATATATATATATATATATATATATATAGGTACCTGCCGAGGTAGCTAAGTCAGCTAAGGCGTTGCGCAGCTGAGCACGAGCTCGCGGGATCGAATCCCGGCCGCGGGGGCCGCATTTCGATGTAGGCGAAACGCACAAACGCCCGTGTGCTTGCGGTGTATTGCACGTTAAAGAACCCCAGGTGGTCAAAATTAACTCGGAGCCCTCCACTTCGGCGTGCCTCATAATCATAACTGGTTTTGGCATGTAAAACCCAGAAAGAAGTACATATAGGTGCAAAGGGTATGCATGCGCCGAATGAAAGCACCAGCGAACTAGCTCTTATAACCCTTGGACCAAGTATGCGCACTTTTAGTCTGCGTAAGAAAAGATGACTTCCTACATAAAACCTCAACATCTAATGTAGGCTCACAGGCATATGTAAAGAACACCAACCTGTTATTGAAGTGATAAAATATATTTCCCATATTCTTTTATTTACTTTATGTTCTTTGATTTACCCACGTCGGTATGTACCAGTAGGTGTGTCCCATTCTGGGCCACTCCTGCAGGATGGGCATGTATCACTCCGGTACAGTAGGTACAGAATCCCTAAATGTTGCTTGATATTTGTCGTATTTTATTGTGCGTATCCCGGTCATCACCATTATTCCCTCACCAAGCATCATGCATTGCCTTCATCATTGTGACTTCGGTGCGTATATATACGTCTCACACTGCGCATCCGCCTGATTCTGAGTATGAATTTCGACATAGCTTGTGATCGGGGTAGTGCATAAACACAAAAAATGCATGGTAATAAAGTTTTGTACCTTGTGGTGGAGAACCATAAACATACCACGAGATTAGACGTTGCATAAGGTGGGAGTGTGCAAAATTGTACGCATCGCTCTTAGTTGTATGCCAACAAGTGCGCTGGATCTGCATTTGTTTTAATAATTTTGTGGGCCATCGTAGAGAGCACGCCATCATTAGCTGTATCAGTGTGAGGAAGGGAACAACTTCGGCGTTTTGTCCCTCATGTCAAAACTGCCAGCAATGCGTACTTCAGTGAAGTTCGACGCTATTTATCTGAAGTGAGCTGCGGTGTCCTCGCTTTCCTACAGACGTATCCGGCTCACATTACTGCCTATTCTAATAGCTTACGGGCTAAAAGGACGAAGAAATTTTGTTTTTGCGTCTTTCTTGCATTATGCCAACTCCTTGCGCGGTTCTCTAGGACGTTTTTTTTGTTTTTCGTTTTCTTATTATTTTTCTCAGCTATGATATTGCACAATAAGCATACATGGACATTTCTTTCATTCTTTAAAGCTGCTTCTCGGAAAGGGTGCTGGTTGAGTGCAATAAAAACAGAGCGTCTTAACACATTTCAGACTGCTTGTTCAGGCTTCAGAGCAGAAAGGTAAACTGGCAAGTAAACATAGAACGGGCGATGCATGCGTCAATCATGGCAGCTTTTATTTGTACACAATAAATACACGAGTAGCGGGATGCTACAAGCGTGGAATTTTTCGTCGATTTCGCCACCGATGTGTTCGCACCTGAAACAGCAAAAAAGATACATTTTTGTTCACCAACACGATCTCACAGGTTCAATCCGAACGTACGGATCAGGAAGTAAAATAGTTAAGCCTGCGGCTTCCACTATTGTGTTAATGTTGGTAAATCTATGGGGAGACAGCTTTGCTGCTTACATTTGAATTGTGTGCGTCTTCTGCTGCAACAGAGAGCTTGAACTTCTTGCCCACGTATAATATTAGCTGTCACAAATTTTCTCCCAGACTTTAATTTTACCAAAAAGCCGTTCTCTTACACTACGCAAGAATACCGTAGTCGCGAGTACTCGAGATAATACACTTTCCAATCGAGCTGGTGCCTGTCTACTGACTTCTTGTTTGACAGGTATAATGATTCACTCTGTTTTTGGCAATGTACTTCCCTGTCAAGTGACCTGTATGACAGCCTTCGGTATTGTAGCTTGCTTTTTGAGTGTGCGTGCGTGGTCTATATTTCTGTTTTTCTTATCTTTTCATGTTCCTTCTCTCTTTTTGACAGTAAGACAACAGGTTAGATACCTTATTCCACAGTGTCTCCAATCCCCTGCCTTTTTGTTTTTACTACAATATTTCCCCACGCACAATTTTCTATTCTCTATTTGTAACTTTGTGACTCGAGGCATTTTGGAGCGTGTGAACGATGAAATGAACTCAACAGTGCAAATGAACGAAGAATCGGCACTCACCGGAGGTACAAGCAAGGTAGCTGTCGTAGTTTACACCAGGATTTAGTGGAATCCATAACCTCCCTTGAGGACAGCACCGTGGCCGTAGCCGCCATAGCCGCCAAGACCGTAGCCGCCATAGCCGCCGACGGCAAGACCGCCGTAGCCAGCACCGTATCCTCCGTATCCTCCGTATCCGCCGGCGGAGACGAGGGCGTGGCTGACAGACACGACGGGCTGGACGGTGTGGGAGACGGTGGCAACGGGCTGCTTGACGTAGGTCACGACGGGCTTGGTGACGTAGCCGACGCTGACGACGGGCTTCTTCACGTAGGAGACGGTCTTGACGGGAACGGCAACAGCGTGGTGGCCGTGGCCATGGCCGTAGCCGAGGCCGTATCCGCCATAGCCGTATCCGGCGAAGCCAGCGCTGGCGGCGGCGATGAGGGCGGCGAAGACGATCTGCGCGCGCCAAAACGAAAGGCGTCGTGAGTGCATACCTACATTCTGGGTGATCTGCGTTTAACACGAAAGGAGGACTGTGCGCGTCCCAGTTCTTTTTATTAGTAGTAATATTTAGACATGCCTAATGGCCTTGCATCTGATGCTAGCTGATGTAGTTCTGACGATGCAAATGTCACATGGTGTGGACGCTCAAACGCAGAAGGCGGGGCTGTTGAGCGCTTACTAGCGTCAGATACGATCGGAGTCGACAAGTTTTGGGCTTTCTTCTTCTATTTGATTATGCGAGTCAATTGCTTGTCAATGGCTTACAAGATGAACGGTTCGCCTTCTCAATGGCGGTGCTTCTTAATGCCGAGCACGCGTTTCGTTCAGTGGCACCGCAACCATTAGCGCTCGCTTTTGTCTGCAAGAGCACCGGTATTTGTCGTGCTTGCTGAGCTAGTAATGATGGTTTCTGTTCAGTGAACAACGCAATCATGCAAGAGGTACAAGAGAAGAAAAGATACAAGAAGAGCTGCATGTTGCTCCTTAGGACCTACTTGTTTAGTCCTTACTACTTTTACGAGGAGGATACATAGGCAACGTGTAAATGCGTTCGTTAGCAACACGGCAGAGCCACCAACTACTGAGGCAATATTTGGTGACTCGGCACACTGCCAGCAACTTGTAAAGCTTAGGTGGTATACGTTATAAGACAGCAAATTCACAACAGACCTCCCAGTAGGTATACATACACGCCACATGGTAAGCACAGAAATACCACTGGTCCTTGCAGAAATCAATGCAATGAAAGTAATGTCAAAGAAGGGAGCATCACGGTTTAAATACCACGTCTGAGGTGACTAGAAATCAGGAGAAAAACGTAGCAAAATACAGATCCCCGCCATCAAGGCAAGGGACGTGCTTAAGAGCAGCATCGCGCTTGTGTCCGCCTTGGTGACTGACTCATGGTGCGATGCATGCACGCCGTTGGAGGAAAGGTTAGAAACATTGCAGGTGTGCTGCGGTGTTGCCTCCGCCGACACCTCAGGAGAAACGAATGTAACTTACGAGGGTGTTCATGGTGCTGGTATTCCTCAGGAGGTTCTGGCGAAACTCTGATGCCTACCGTGCTGTTGGGCCAACTTATATACCCTGGCGACACCGAGTGCGAAGTCGTGCGGGCCGACCCGGCGCGTGCAAAGGGCTGAAAAGAAGCAAGAAAAGGTCCAACCTGAGGAGAAGGGGTGTCCACGCCTCTGCTCCCCCTCTTTTCATTTGCCCTCCGACGACTGAACACCCCCCCACCGGAAGCCAGATGAAAGCGATAAGAAGCAGCAAATATTCCACAGCCTCACGCGCAACCCACGCTGTCCACTGCAAGCGTAAAGACCAAAAAATAAAATTAAAGAAAAACATACACAGAATAAATGGCCGCCAACATTCTCGCGGATATTTGGCCGTAGTTTGTCTCGAGGCACCTGTAGAAGAGTGGCTCGATTATGCTCCTTTCTAGGTTTTCCGATATGGACTCGCGCACAAGGTTACATCGCCTTTTTTTCCTTTTCTTCTCTCTTTCTTGTCTTGCTCCCTCCCAGTTTTCTCCATGCGCACAGTGCGGGTGCCGTGTTATATCCCGCGTGTTTCTCGGTTCATTTTCTGGTTGCCCATTTTCTTTATCTTGCTTGTCCCTTGGGCGATTCAACTCTCTCGTTTTCTTGGTCGCCCCCTGTGTGACCGCGTCAGCCAACGGTCACCCCGGCAGCGTAAATAAGCGCCGTTGGCCTGCATCTTGTTATGAATCGCGTTTCACTTCGAGACCCGGAGCGCTGGATGCAGCCCCCCCCCCCCCCCCCCCCCGAGTGACATGTTTCGCGTTCCTTTCTTTACGTATTATTTTAATGTCCGCCTTGTTTCTTCACCTGTCCAGAGACCGGAGATCGTAAGAGTGGAGAGTGGTCGCAATTAGGCGGCCCCGGCCTTTCACAACGCAACCTCGCCGTGGCGGCGTTCGCGCGCGCTGACGGCCCCTCCCTGTTTCCTGGCACCTGTTCTTTCTTTTTCTTCGCCCCTCTCGTCGTGTGCTCGGCTAATCGTGTGAAATTGCCGCTCGCCAGTATATTACAATGCGTGGTTTTCGACCGGCCTTCTTTCTCAGGAGATCCGAATGCGAGGCCCGCCGAGAAAGCGCTGCTGTAGGGCGCGAGTGCGTATGCAGGCACGCGATGTAATTGCCCTCGACAGCGAAGCGGGCACCAGAAAACGAAGCCAAGCTGGACGAGCGTGTCCGCCGTGTGATTGGATTTGTGTTTCCTTCCTGCGGCTCATTACGTTATGATGTGTACTTTCTGTTTTCCGCTCGCTCGCTTTGCGACACTTGCGGGCTGCAGGGACTGCGGGCCGCTGTCATCGTGTGCCGGCGCGAAGCGAATATCGCCGCTTAAAGGACGGTCAGTGTAATTTATTCAAGGCCAGCGCGAACAGTATGCGACGCTTTTTCTTGCTGCTGTCAATGTCGTTTCTTAGAGATTGAAAACGTGAGCGGCCAATGAAAGGTGGGCTGAAAAAAATTGGGCCCGCACTTTGGAACGCGCGCGTTGCCGTACGGGCTTCCTAATGTTTGTCAATGAGCGGCCGTGTGTCCGGCGAGCGGGCCGCTGCGAAATATGACCAACGCCCAGGCTCGCGCCGCGCCGGCTGGCCTCGTCGCTGCTGGACACCGATTATAAACGCCACGCACGCGAAGTTCGCATTACGGCGACAGTTTCTACGCACCGGTCACTAGCCGCGAGCGTGGTTACATGCAAGGAAACTCGCGAATTGGCGTGATGTCGTTCAACTAATAAACGGATAGTGCGCGTTATTTCTAAATGGGAATGGGAGCCAAAAGCCTGCCGACCAAGATAGGACCGATCGTATGTTCTTCAATGATCGGTTCTATAATAGGCCACATGCATGCTTTACACATGACTTTTTTTAATAGGTGCTTAGTATATCTGTTGCTACCGATAGTAAACTATAAAGGAACGAACGCGCTGCCAGCGTCACGCGTATTCAGTTCGACTTACCAAAAAAGGAAATATGTGTTCTTATTTCAACCAGTTTGGAAGGCGTTTTCTTACGTCTTCTTTTTTCTTATCGTAGAAGCCTCTTTTCTTTTTTATCTTAAGCGCGCATGCAATTAGGTGAAGGTTGGAAGACAAAAGCCACGGACCAAAGCCTGCTTTCATTTTTCCTAGCGCCTGCTCGGAAAAAAATCCTGCGACCGCCGAGCGCTTAAGTTCATATGCTCATGCGATTTACATGTTTCTATTTCGTTTTCTTTACTTATCTTTCACTTTAACTTAGTTAGCGCACCTTTTCCGCTGCCAGGCGTGTTTACCAAGGCTTATCGTGGGTAATGGCTGCGGTTATAATTGCCGGCTACGCTCCATGAGTTCGGCTTGCATTGTTCATCCGTTTTACTGTGCTTATTTTTTCGCTTTCTTACCTTTTCAGGCTTGTCGCTCATATGGCGTGACCTTGAAGTGTACGGGTTTGAGCTAGAAGGCAATCATACTTCCCTGCTGCTGGCGTTCCTGCTTAATAACGAAAACGAAACCTTACTCTCCGCCATCGCAATCTTTATTTCCTGCTTTTAAGTTGAATAACGACCTTGACATTTGAAAACGTTGGCTTGCATGCATGTTGGTATTGCATCTGCGCCGTTGAAGTAACGATATAAAAACAACAGCTTACGCTGAAGTGTTTCTCCGAGTAGCAGTCGGTTTGCGTGCAAGCATCGTAGCGGAGTTACGTGGTCTGTGATTATACTGGCGCATTTATATTTTCTGGTAGCTTCAATTATTAATTGCGGCTATTCGCGAAGCATCCTTTCGCTAGACCTTTGCGGTAGTAGAAATGCTTCAGATAGCATATACAGCTGCAGCGGAAAAAGATTAGCGCAAGTGACCCGTCACCCGATCAGATAAATTGCGGCTCGCGACGATGTTGTTCCCTAGCACGCTGAAAACGAGAGTACCAGGCACCCCCTCTTTGAAACATGAATCATGTGTGCCTTTAGATATCAGTGTGCAGGGGAACAAGAGCGCCGTGCACCGCAATTTCCCTGCTCCGGTCATCAGCCACTTGTGCTAATCTTTTTCTTTTGTATGTACAGGTGCCCACAAAATAACTCGGAACGCCGGACCGGTGGCCGATCGTCGGCGGAGCACGCCCGCGGAAAAACACAGCCATAGTCTGCGCATGCGCGGCATCCCTAGGACGCAAGCCTCGCTCCCTAGTGCATCTAGATAAGCGTTGCCTTGCGTCAAAAAACTAGCGGTTTGTCCCTCTAAGCGCTGCGACAACACATCTGGGAGAAAAGGGGGGGGGGGGGGGGGGGGGAGGTGGAATCGGGGCCTGTAGGTTACAGCGTGCTCGCACGCTATGCAGCGTAATCTCTACACGCACGGATAATCATTGTTGCGTATTCTCGTCGGCATCTGCATTCATGTAAGAGATGGTCATGATTTCTGGATAGCTTGGGTGGATGGAATGCATGAGCGTTTATGACTGAGTGGTGACCAGTGAGTTCACCATGCTCTACTTTTAATTATACATAATGGCTTGTATATCTGAGTTAATTATTTCGCCTAAGGAAACTATGAATTCATAGCTTATCTTTCATGTGGGCGAGCACCACGGCTCGCCTATAATAGCACCGGAGCCAAATTTTCAACCTGATTATCGTGTTATGCGATGTATTTTAGTTCATGTTCAACTATATCCCGATACGCATTTACTACTTGGAAATAAGATCAGAACTTTGACTGTAACACGATGGCTCCTTTAACAAGGATGACTGCGTGTAGTAATAAACATTTCCAAAATGACATCAGACGGCGTATTCCAACTCGCCAATTTCATGCACAGGAATTCTATTAATGCATGCGGCACTATAATAAAGGTGTCTTCAATGCTTCGCAGTCACAATGAACATCGCATAGTGCGCTACTTATTTACGAAATCTGGCCGCTTCGCTTCACCTTTAGTAGGGAGTTTGATCGCGTGTCGGCGTTGGTTGGCGCAAACATTAATTTTCTGTTCAGTGTGGCGATACGTTGCTAATCAAGCAACGTTCAGCTGCGCGAGTTAAATGCGTATGAAAAAAAAAGTTCTTTCTGAGGTTTTACGTGCCAAAACCAGTTCTGATTATGAGGCACGCCGTAGTGGAGGGCTCCGGATTAATTTTGACCACCTGAGGTTCTTTAAACGTGCACTACAACGCAAGCACACGGGCTTGCGTTGTTAAAAAAAAGTTAGTGGGGTCCCTTATCGATTACTAAGACGACTTTGAGGGCGAAAGCTTTATTGCGTTGACGTCATTTCATTTGCGATTGCTCGCTTATTTGGGTTAATTAATTAAATAACTATTAATTGCTCGTAATTCGGTTTAATTATTTTCTTACTTGCTGTTACGGAGTCTTGAATTGATCCTAATTTTTATGTACTACTCTTTGGAACTCTTAATTAGCCTTAATTTGGCGTGACCAGTCTTATCACGGAGTCTCGAAATGATGTTACGTAGTCTCTATTACTGTTCGCAACCCTTAATTACTTTTAATTATTCCTAATTATTTTTAGTTACTTAGTAATTCACTTTAGCATGCTTTAATAAAGGTGTCGTATGATGTTCGTGTATTGGTCTTGTTAATTACCCTAATTACTTTTAATTAGTTTTTGGGACTCTTGAATTACTCTTAATTTTAGCTACTTGGTGCTTAATCCTCGTTTACATGCTTAATTGAACGGTAGAGGTGTATGCCGATTTCTAATTTTTGCTACCGCAAGTGTTGTCGACAATGGTCACATTCCGCGACTAATGAGCCAGATAAGCCTTTAGCTTTAAAATGCACCGATGCCCATTAACGCGCACGCACGAGCGCTTATGCGCCATAGCGTTCGCACGAGCGCACACAGCGTTTTAGAGACCGCATCCGCACAGCCCCCCCCCCCCCCCCCCCCCCCTGTGACAACGCTAAAAAGCACCCAACGCTATTCTTTTGGAGCAAGGCAACACCTATCCAGATGCACTGGGGAGCGAGGTGACCTTGCTAGGGAGACCGCGCATGCGCAGACCCTGGCACTACTTTTTCGCCGGCACGCTCCGCCGACGAGCGGCCACCGGTCCGGCGTTCCGAGTTATTTTGTGGGCACATGTACATGTGCTAACAGCTGCACATGTGCTAAGCTGTATTTCCCGATGTCGAAGCGGTTTGTTTCGGAGTCAAAGCGGTTGTTTTGGAGCTTTAGTCCTCGTTGTCATTTAGCTCTGTTTCTTTTAAACGAAGCTTTCTTTGAGAACCCTCGTGACCTCAGACAGACAGACAGACATGAACTTTATTTGGTCCTGCATGAGGAACTACGTGGGGACCCCCTGTGGGAAGTCCGTAGTAGTCGCTGGCGGCGTCCACGTAGGGGCAGGAAGACCGTGGTCCTCCGCCCTTTCGCAGGCCCTCTGGACAGCCTGGAGTTCGACTGAGAGTACGCTGCTTTTAAGGGCATTGTCCCAGTCCGTTTCTTTGTTTAACGCTGCGTTACGTAACGCAGGGGATTGCCAGAGCATGTGAGCCAATGTACAGAAATGCACACCACAATCTGGACAGTGTGGTTCTATATTTGGGGCGATGCGACTTAGAAAGCCCCTCGAAGGAAAGGACCCCGTTTGGAGCATTGTAAAAGTCGACGATTGAGACCTGTTAAGCTTAGAATGAGGGAGTGGAAAACTCCTCCGCTCTAACTGGTAGTGAGAAACTATTTCGTGGAATGTAAGTAATGGGTCGCTGCGATTAATTTCGTCCGGCCCCCCAAAAGCTTCCATACCGCCGCGGCGGGTAAGATCTCGCGCACGGTTATGAGCAAGCTCATTGGTGTTTGGGAGATTTACAAAAATATTCGGACCCATGTGGGCTGGAAACCACGTAATGGAATGAAAACCAGTGACCACCCTATTTCTGAGGATGGCCGCCGCCTCTTGGGAGATGGAACCCGATGCAAAGGCACGTATGGCGGCACGAGAGTCTGTGTCTATATTGGTACGCACAGGGTCACTCATTGTCAAAGCTATGGCTATCTGTTCTGCAACATCGATGGAGATATGATGGAAAGAAGCTGCGTTGATGAGTGTACCGTTGGTATCAACTACTGCCGAAACAAAGTTGCTGGTCTGTCCATATTGGGCCGCATCTACGAATGCTGCCAAGCTTGGGCTATGTGCGACTGTCTTTAAAATAGCCCGGGCGCGAGCCTTGCGTCGCCCAATGTTATACTGCGGGTGAACATTCCTAGGAAAAGGACTAACAGCGAATGACGCCCGGATTGTTTCCGAGAGTGATTCTTTATGGTCGTTAATTAAGCTTGGAGCTAAGTTGACTGAGTCTAGTAAACGTCTGCCGGCTTTGGATGTAGATAGCCTGACAATTTGTGCTGTTCTTTGGGCCTCTATCACCTCCGAGACGGTATTATGCATGCCCAGCTGCATAAGCTTCTCTGTACTAGTGGTTACTGGTAATCCCAGTCCTCTTTTAATGCTCTTGTGCATGAGCGTGTCTATTTTGTTCCTTTCTGTCTTAGTCCAATTTAGGGCAGATGCCACATAAATAATGTGACTCATCAGGAACGCGTGATATATGCTGAGAAGATTGTCCTCTCCGAGTCCCCCTTTTCGATTCGAGACTCTAGAGATAAGCCGGAGCATACTCTCCGTTTTGGAGGTGAGGTGGGCAATTGTCCTTGCATTACAGCCTCTGGCGTCCAGTAACAGGCCCAATATCCTGATCGAGTTGACTCGAGGAATAGCCTGACCATCCTTCGTGTGTTGGGCAATAGGTATCTGTTCCATCGGAACCAAACCCCTAACGCCCTGTCTCGCCGGCCTGTACAGCAATAACTCAGACTTGGTAGGTGAGAGGCTGAGCCCTGTTTCAGTTAAGAATTCTTCCGTTACATTTAGTGCTTCTTGTAGCACCTGTTCAACTCGATATACTTTGAAATCCTATTGTGAATAGCGTGTTCTGCAACCTTACCCGCACAAGAGGTGAGCGAGATCGGGCGCAGGTTTTCCGGAGCCAGAGGTTTTCCTGGCTTAGGAATGAGGACCACCGAAGCAGTCTTCCAAGCTCAGGAACCGTGCCCGATTCCCATATCCTGTTGATTTCTTCCGTCATCTTCGTGATTGACTTATCCAGGTTGCGAAGCAGGCGGTTGGAAATACCATCCGGCCCGGAGGCCGGGCGGCCATTAAGGTTATGTAATACCTCTCTGATCTCAGACTCTGTAAAGAGGACGTCCAGCTCAGCTGCTGCTTTCTTGCCGAAGAACTGACACTATAAAAAATAAAAAATTCTGACTCGCCATCCCGGCTGTATGGAAGTCCAGCGAAACTGTTGAAAACCACCACTACAACTGCTCAGGGGGGTATGCAATGCTTTATTGCTCAATTCCTCCTCCGACACATTTTTCAGCCACAAGAGGTTGTGAAGGGGCGGAATTTCCCTGTGCTGGAAATCCTCGGCAATACCACCAGCAGCAGCACGCCGCCGCTGGTCGTATTGCCGTTTCTTTTCCCTTGGCTGCCCCTTGTTTTCACGCTGCTCCTCTGGAGTCCTAACTGCGCGTTGCCTACCCATAGCGGTGCTGCAACAACAATGAAATCACTTGCTAGGCTGCTGATTTTTATATATCAAAGGCTAGTGACGTCACTCCCCGCGTCGCAAGCTGCCGTCGCCGCGGCAGTTTGCGCAACAGTAATCGTTACCGGGAAACGTATGCGGGGAGCGCTACGTGCTTCGCATTGTTAGCAGGACCGCCTTATCATCAATTACAGGCTTTGGATAGTTGCTTTGTGCTTCTTCCTTATTGAAACGAATGCTGTGCTTTATGTTGAATGCGTGATACCAAAGAATGTATGCACTTTTCGCTTCAATCGCTGAGGTTTATTCCTATGGTTAGGGTTCTGTGCATTTTTGGTGTCCTTCAACAAATCGGCGTGTGCAAAAACTCAGCTCCCGAATTTGATGCAAATTTCTTCATTCAATACAAAATCTTATACGTCACTGGGATATGCATTTTCAGTAGATTAGTTATCAATAGGCACAATTTTCAAGATCAGTAGACTCTCAGGTAGATAATAAGGGTTTCTCAAAGATTTGCCACTGTGCGATCCGCGTTGGCCATGTGTACGCTCGCACCGCCCTCCCTTTTTCGTCGTTCCAAGTGCTCTGTTTCCTTCCGCTCTCGGAAGGCGGTCCCGTCGTGCGTGTTTATTTTGCGCCGGGTGGTGGTTCCGTCACGCGTGTCTCGTTTTCGCCGGCTCCCCTAGAGGGGGGTAGTCTACCACGTTAATGTATGCCGCCGATCAAAATAAAAGTGTGTGTACGTGTGTCTTTCTTCGGGAAGACCGCCGTCACCGCTCAAGAGAAATAAAATATGCTCATACCTGTGATCTAAGTTCTGTGTCACCTCTATGTCGTGTGCTAAACTGCTTCGCTGATTTTTTTTTTCAGAGCAGTTTCCGGCTTGTTGGATTCAGCGATCCCAGACACTTGGTCTAAATTACCGTGCGATCGCGGCTTGGTGTAGGAGGACTTACGCATTTACTTTTAAAGGAGAAGTGACACAATTTCGGACTGACTTTTTTTTCTGTGTTAGAAAACCGGACTCTCCCGAATCATGGTGTGACGCCTCAATTCCTCGAACGTACAACAAATCATGAACCATAACAACTTTAATGTGACAAATTCAAGAAGTGCGCCAAATTTCTTGGCGTAGGGTTTGTTTACAAGGCATCTCTGTACGTCATGAGAATTGAGGGGTGGAGACACGCGGTCTCACTGATGCGTGGTCGGGGAAGTAGTCGAAGTCGCATTGTGATAGCCTTGCCGAATGTTTTAGACAACGGGATATTGGGGAGAGAAGGTGCGAAGCATGACATGCGCTGCGCGTTCTGACAGAAGCGACAACAGGGTACCAAGCTCATTATCTCTTGTGGAATGCGGAGAAGAGCTGAATGAAACAGTAAATATTAGTTTATGAGGCGTGCGTCCACCTGTCGGCGACACACGGTCATTGTGTGGCTTGCGAGCACTAGAACAGGCTGCACTGGGGCGTGCTTGAATGACGGGCTTCGGGAACTGCCACCAACTGAAACATCAATGGAAGGCCTTCGCAGTAAAAGTGAAGTACGAGTCGTCGCAGCGATGTAGTTGGCTTCACATCATTTATTTGAAAGATATCAAGACTTCACGTGCAGACTGCTAGCTCGGGCGTTGCCACAGAAAGTTCAACAACAGCATTTGTCATTCCATAGTTGCGCGAAGAATATGCGTGTCGGTTGGACCATCCTTCGTCTTCAAAGACATCAAAGCTTGTATTCATTGTACTAGCCATCGCCTTCATCAAACTGTCAAGGACGCCAAGAAAATGGATCGTCGTCACTGACTCTTTGGCGGCTCTTAACTGCATTGAAAATACTACTCTGGGATAAATCGACTCACGTGTGTCCTACGCTGTCTTGAAAAAAACTTACTCAAGCTGCATGGTTAAAACAATGTGGGGTATTCCCCTGTGTTTCAAGTCACTGCAGAATCGAAGGAAATGAAACGGCGGATGCGTGGGCAAGAGCGGCTCATGACAATTCGCAAACCCGCCTTATTCGCAAGTCTCAGTCTGACACACGGCGAATATTGCGAGGCCTCGTGAGAGAACTGTGCGAGTCGAACTCGTTCACAGAGGGAACAAAGAAATCACTCTTATATGCAATTGACCCCCTTTTTGAGCACCCTCAGCTTACAAGACGCATCGACACCCTCCTCCTCGGAACTGCTTACACAAAGCACTTTTTAGTTCGAATTAAGCGGGTGTCCTCTACAACATGTTCATGCAGCCACAATGACGAGGGCGTATACCAGCTCGACTGTCCCAGGCACATTACAAACAACGTCTCGAACGAAAACTCCGTTTGCTTGATTCACATTGAACCTTTTCACTGGTCATAGTGTTAGCTCCACGGTCATCAAAAATACCACTTTGCAAAGCGATCCGCTTCAACACTACTTTTGTGACGAATATTGACTCCATCACATCTTATGCAATTGTGCCTCGAGCGTGCATCTGAAACTTGTGCACTCCATACATCCGCGGGCTCTGTTTTAACAAGAATGTTTCAAGAGAGACTTTCGATTAGTGTCATTGCATGTTCTATTTAAGTAATGCCTAATAAAAGAATCTGTACTTTCTAATTTTTAATTTTGCGTTATTAGTCAAGTGAAAAGAGGTAGCCGTCACCAGCCAAAGGTGACAACAATTTCTCTGCTTATTTGTATCTTAATTAAAAAAACGAAACGAAAAAACGCTTCGAACCCGAACAAACAGTGCCACAGGCTTGAGCACATGCATTACTGAGAATTATTGAGTCTGCTTTATAACTGTAGCAAATTTAATCTCCACTGTTAAAATAAAGTTGCAGTCAACCTTGAAAGACTTTTGGTCATTCTGCGTGTTCTGGCGTACAGTGCTGGCAATGTCTTAGAAATTCTACGAATGGTTGCGTTGGATCATGTGTCCGCGGAAGCAGTAATAAGCGGTCTCATTGTCATGACCAATTTGGCACGAGTGTTAATATTTTACGACGACGGGGAGTCAGACAGCAGAAGAACGTAAATAGGAACATGATGATAAAAACCAGCTGCAGTATATACCCAGTGGCTAAGGTGTTGCGCTTCTGAGCTCGAGGTCGCGGGTTAGAACCTGGGCGCGGCGGCCGCATTTCGATGAGTGCGAAATGCAAAAACGCTAAAGCCCCGGGTGGTCACAATTAATCCGGCGTCCTCCACTACGCCGTGCCTCACATTCAGGTGACGGGTTTGGCACGTAAAACTCCAGAATTTAATTTAAACAATAACATGATGATGAAACCATTATGTTGATGCCGCATCGGTAGCAGTGGCAGTCGCAACGGCCGCAAATGCTTACTCCAGGCGATGACAAGACGAGGGTAACTGGGTCGCCGCCAGCATTCGTTCGTGCTCCACAGGGCCTGGTTGTCTATACGGGTATGTACTTCTGCAGCTGCGAGGGGAGTTCCAAGGACCCGGCAAACTATCGCGTGCGTGTATTTATGCATATCCTCCGGTCTACTGACAAACCTAATGTTTTTGCTCGTAACCTTTCTAGTGCTGCCGTGCGCTCGCTTGTGCTGCCTGTGGTCATCTGTACGCAAATAAGCGACCTGTGTCTACTGCACTGACACCATTTGTGGGAGCAGAGAGGGCTTTTCATTTTCTATATCTCTTTTTGCTACCGCGTATCTTTCGAACGTGGCCTGTGACGTTGGTGTGTAGAACGCATACGGCGAAGCACTGCACATTATCATTTCAACCGTCTACAAGGTAATTGAAATGTTGACTATAGGGGCCGGCATCCACCGAAGCCGTGCAAGTTTTCTGTATAGATGAAAATCGAGCAGAGCATTCACGCGACGGTATGTGCTTCTTAAAAAAGAATGCAACATCCCAAACTTGAAACTGCTTACACAAAGCACTTTTTATTTCGAATTATGCCTGTGTCCTCTCCAACATGTTCATGCGGCCACGACGGTGAGGACGTATGCCAGCTCTTTTACAAACTGTATGAAAAAGAGAGACATATATTATATGCTGACACCCAGTAAAGCGTGTGATCGACAGACATGCCAACAGTGGTTTCCTCTGAGCTAGTCGGGGCTTGCTGCAGCTGTACAGCCGACGATAACGGACGATACAGAAAGGAGAGGAGAGAAGGCTCTCGCATCTTATCTGTTTTACAAGTTACCATAGGTTGTGCGATGCAGTAGACGGACAGCCGACTCTTGACAGTCACGCTTTCCTTTGTCTGCGGAACTCTAATTGTATCCTGCGAGCCAAGGGTACTTACAGGCACAAAGTTGACTGAAAGCTGTAAATAAGCATGTCTCGTCTCATGCACCCATCTCTGTCCTCATCGTCCCGTACTGTACATGCCTATTTATTTCTCCTCTGTTCCCTTCTCTCAAGGCATATGGATGCGGGCTAAGTATTCTGCCTCAAGGCAGATTGCTCTGGACCTGACCTTAAGCTGCGGGAAGAATTCACGGCTCTGAAGCGAAAGTCTCCCAATTAACTTTATCGCTTTCTTTCTTTCATTGCAAATTAACCTTTTTTCTTGCTGAACTCTATATAGCCTTTGGTGAGTAGAACAATCCTGAGATCGTGCTTAGGCTAGACAATATTTATTGTTGTTTGTTAAGCACAATACTTAATTTCGAAGCATTCCACATGCTTTCCCGCTTATCGATTGCTTTTCATGTCGTTCGTGGTGCTATCGTAACTGTTTGGTGCATTTCTGAATTCTTTCGTTTAGGCGAAATTTCTGACCCCTATAGTCATGGCTAACGTGCATACGAAACGACGCACGTCCGCGCGCCACGGTTTTCTTGCATCTTCCTACGTCATCTGCTTATTCTTTCCACCTGCATGCGCCCTTCGTGTCATGGAGTTCATGGTTCATTTCGGTGTGTCTTTTATGGACACCGAAGTTTTGCTTGCCTTTTCTTCTTTATTACAGTGAATTTGCCATGACTGAAAGCAATCATGACGAGGAATTCGCCAACGTGCAATAATCTATTCGTAACAGGGTGTCTTTTATTATTTTTTTTTTTTTGTTTCTGCAATGCCGTTAAGGTATCGTCTGATTTAGTGAGATTGGCTCGAGCGTGACGTCGAAGGGCGGCGGCAACAACTGTGCAGCGCTGGCAAAAGGGCCCGGACGATGGATGCGATGCGGTTCGCGGCCGTTATCCCGCATTGACAACTGGGGCCGGCCAAGATGGAACCGTCGCGCGGTTGAGCACTGGAAGGTTAGCACGTCGAGCACACCCACAGCCGGAGCGCCGGTGCAAGATGGGCGTGGCGGCCTTCTTACGCAGCTGGAGCCCGTCAACGATGAGGGGTAGGCGGCCAGTTGCCAGCGCAGTCAGTTACCAATTTGGCTGGCCCAAGGCGAGACACGCAAAGCCCGCGGCCCGCCGCCAGCGTGACGACGAGCACGCTGCCGCGTGCGAGCCCCCCGCGGGCAGCCGACCCACCCCACCGATGGGGAGGGGGTGGTGGGTTACGCAATGGTCCTCGCGTGCGTCGCGCGCGGGCCGAACGAGGCCAGGCATTCCACCATTCCGACTCGCAGAGCGTGCGATCAAAACTGCCTTCCGCATATCAGCACCCGCGGCTGCTCGGTCGCTGCTCGGTCGCCGTCGCCGCGCCTCTGTGCGGAACGTGGCACAGGGAGAGCGGTGCCGTTCGCGGAGCGGCGTCCGCGCGCGCGCACGAGCGCGTTTCGCTTTTGTCGTCGCTCTCACCTGCACGCCCGCCGGCGCGTCGCGAGTCGTTTCGGTCGCTCGGTCGCCCGCCGCTGCTTTCACACCGACGAAGGAAAGAGCGTCACGTTCGCTCTCCTTTGTCGAGTATAACGAGCGCGAAAAACTCACGAAACGGCGTAGATCTTCGCGTTATTTCCTTGTTCGCGCTCTCCTTTGGTCTGCATATTTCGTAATGTTATCTCTGTCAGTCGGAAATAAGTTTTCGCGGAGAAAAATAATGTGGCTAGTGAAAAAAAAAAACGAAAAAAAAAACAAGAAAAAGAACTGGTGCCTGCCAAGGGCCCGAACGCATCTTCGCGTCGTGCGTTAGTCGTTAATGCACGCGCCTCTTGCCTGGCGTACATGCAAGCATTTCGTAGCTTTCTTGCATGCATCGGCCATGCGAAATGCATTCGTACCAAGAGGGTTTCGTCTCAACTATGTCGCCTTGGAAGTCTGATAGCTAGCGGCATTTAAGATGCCCGAATGATAGTACGCAATGCGGCACTCCTTGCAGTGTTGTTGTGAGCATGCCTTCCAGGGGTTTATATTTCCAATTATTTACCTGTATTTTTAACGTTTACTTTTTGTGTGAATATATACGTAATTTATTCTAAGCACCCTTGGCTCAATGATACACTAAGGGTCACTGCAAGCTATTTAAAAAAATATATTTTAACCCTGCAGTTGAATAGCGCCCAGTTAATATTTTAACTAACCAGCAAAAGGTTTCATTTGTTGGTCGATCAGATAACGTGTTATGCCAGACAACAGAACAAAAGGCATCATTTATTGCTCGGTCAGATTACGTTTACCGAATCTTGTACAATAATCTACATATGTCTGGCCCAGGGTGCGACGTCTGGCAACAAAACAAATGTTTCATTTATGGATCGATCAGACCACGTTCTCAGCACTTTGAAATAGTCTATATATGCTTGGTGCAGCGTGCGACGTCAGACAAAAGAACAAAGGCTCCATTTATTGCTTGATCAGATTGCGTTCGCGGCATCATTATAACAGTCATTATAAGCTTGGTACAGGGTGCACATCAGACAACAGAACAAAAGGCTTAATTTATTGCTCTGCGAGATCACGTTCACCTCATTTTAAACAAATGTGTGCATGTCTGGCATAGGGTTCGTTGTTAGAAAGTAGAATGGTTCCCGTCCGTAATTCGCATTTAACCAGTCGCCGGAACAATGCATCGCCGGAGGTCTCTGCACAAGTCACTGTGCGCTTACT
The DNA here is from genome assembly GCF_013339745.2 of Dermacentor silvarum. Lineage (NCBI taxonomy): Eukaryota > Metazoa > Arthropoda > Arachnida > Ixodida > Ixodidae > Dermacentor > Dermacentor silvarum. Next base: position 139,603,332 of record NC_051154.1, read on the forward strand.
CCGTTGCTGCGACGCTGCAACAACGCCTGCGCTCCGCTTTGCCACACGCCGTCACTCATTGCGGTGTGCAGTCAGCCTGGTTGCTTTGGGCGAACTCGGACTGAGCCGGTTGGTGGCACAGTGACGGAAAGCGCCTCGCTGTTCTTTCCAGTGTTACTAAATGCATTGAGCATCGCGAAAAAAAGCAGCGACGCTGTGTGTTTACAAAATGAGCCTAAAATAAAAATCGTTACTTCGTAGAGCGGTCTACTAGTTTACTATCGCCGTCGATGCTTCGCCTTTCGGGCGAAACGGAGACTTATTTAAGAAGATTAAGAATATTATTGGCGTGCCAAGTAACTACGTCTATGTAACGCCAAGAGTGGCAGCTAAAACAACTGAATAAATAGAAACTCGGGAGATGTCCGCAGTTCCGGATATCCCTCCCCCCTGACAGCGCCGGCGTACTGATGTAAGCATTTTTGTGGTTTTCTTCAGAATTGTAGGAGTGATGGGCGGGGTTCAGGCATCGTTCCTTTCGTGTTCTTTTTTTAGACTTCGTATTCAGTAACTTGACGCATTAACGTGAATTCAAGGGTCTTAAGTTTTATACGGATACTCAAATCATTGGATGTCACCTATAATCGAAGAATTCTCGGATTTAGTAATAAAATCTTTCGCCCTCAGATATGATTGCCGCAACCTAGAATGCTTTGATTGGTGAATCTTTGATAGAGAAATTTTTTTTCGCCTTCATCATCAATAATCACTTGCGAACATTTAGACGGTCATTTTTTTTAAATCATTAGCGTTCTTTATCTACTGGGAGGTTTTCCTTTAAAAAGTCGAATACTTCATTTAAAGTGCGCTGCCACCCGCAGGTATGTGCAAAACTGAGTCTGGAGAAGAAAGGGTGTAAGAAAAGCTGGCTTATAGTTCTAACATGTCCTCAACTCTGGTAGCGACCACGACAGAGCTATATGGAAGATGGGTTTGTTTTCCAATGAACAAGTGCATGACAAGAATAATAAATCGAGCTGTTTGTGGTGGAGCAATCAGCTCCGCATCCAAAAACTTAATTATCACGCGCCGCGGTAAGCCAGAGCAGCCTTAGGGAAATTTTTTCGCGTTCCTAAGATCGTCTTATTGCAGAAAGAGGGGATCACAATAAATGCCGCGGCCTGCGGCGTGGTCTAAACAAATAAAAGAAACGGCTATGTCATTAAAATCGAAGGCTTGTAAGCAAGACATTTCTGATTAGGGTACACTCTCCCCAACTTCGGTGTCCAAGGGTCACTACTGCATTTAAGCAAATCAAGTAATTGCATCATTTTGGCGTGCAAAAGCAACTTCAAGCCAATAGGCATACGCGCCAAGGTCAGGAGCTCGATATTCAAGGATACGCGAACATTAGTCATTACTGTTTCCCAACACTTGCTGGTAATTGTCCACGGCCGCACATGATACTTGAATTCCGTGATGTTCACTTGGCAAGTGCGCTCACAGCAGCTGGACGAAAATGGCGCGACATTGTGTAGTCGTTGCTGCTCTTTTGCTGTGGAAAGAAGGAGATAGGGAAAGAGCCAAGTTCTCCCAAGTATCGTTGTTTTTGGCGGAGACAAAACGCCAGATTGTGTCGGAACAGAAGTCTCTGATCACTCTGACAGGCTGTTGACTTTCACAATCTCTTGTCGAGCTGTCGTGCGCTGCATGAATCTGCCATGGTGCGCAAAACATCGCACACCATGGTGCCCAAAACATACCAGACAAATGTCTATAGGACGAGCCACATACACGTGTCGGCGCTCGGTTGCATGTGATTGTGTCGCGGTAAAATGCGTAGAGAATTCTACTACCAAAGATGCGCCAACTAGTGGGCCGCAAGAGCTGTTCTACTGAAGAGACTTTCGTAAGATTTATTGTGTAAGTGAGCCGATTACTTGTTATCACCTTGGATTCCTTAACGTGCCCCTAAAGCACAGTAAATGAGCGTTTCTGTAGTCCGCTCACATTAGAATGAGGCCGCCGGAGCCGGGATTCGAACCCGCGACGTCGTGCTCAGGAGCAGTACGCCATACCCACTGAGTCACCGCGGCGGGTGACAGGTTTTCGTACACGCGAGGGATGTGCTTGTGGCGCTAAACTCATTACTGACCGCGTTTACATCTTATATGTGAACTTTTGTTAACCCTGGGAAGGGTCTGGCTAAATTAGTTTATTTTCTTACTGCGATAGCAATTATACAGGCACACGAAGGGCGTTCGCACCATCCCGTCGCCGCCGCGCTCTACCGGGTGCGACGGCGCATGCGTGGCCCACCTGCATGGCCCGTGCGCCGAGTGTTGGTCACATGATCTGATGCGGGTGCGAGGACGAGCTGAGAAGTCTGGTGTCTTGATGCTGGCTGTCTTCCCGCGCGACCTGTGTCGGAGGTTACGTGACCTGCTGTGTTTGCGAGGTGCGAAACGGTGAAATCGTGCAGGGAGCGGCAGCGCGGAACGTCCGCTTTGGGACAAGCACGCCCGCTCCCCGCTGCCGGCGCCCCTCATCACGCCCGCGTTCTAAGCGCCAGTGCACGCACGTGGCCCTCGAGTGAACGCTGTACTTGTGCGCCTTTCGGCGCGTGACATCAGGCGCGTTTAGTTAGTAAGCGAATATTTACTGCAGTTTATGCTGCCCGCGACACTACGAGCCTTACTTTGCATAATATTCTCATACTGTGCTATCACTGTAAATACGGGCGATACTGTCGGATTTGATCTTATTTGTGACATTTGCCGAGGCTCTCGTTTTCTGCATTTTAACTCGCAAGAGAACAGGAGTAGCCAGCGCTCCCTGAGTGCTGCAGATTAGCAGCATTGTTGCTTCATAGACTTACCGAGGGGGAGAATCAATTCCCCTCCTCGCGTTTGTCTGTATATTGCCACGCAGAAAACGCGAATGGTCTACTGATTGAAGAAGCGGAAGAAGCACAATAACGTGTGGTGTTTTTGTAGACTACATGCATCATGTCACTGATGCTCTTGTGTTGTATGACTAAGTCTTTAATATATAAATTATAATGTTCAATATGGAGGTGGCCAAGATATATTCATGATTTGTCTGTCACCACTGTAATACACACACGGACCCGCCGTGGTTGCTCAGTGGCTATGGTGTTGGGCTGCTGAGCACGAGGTCGCGGGATCGAATCCCGGTCACGGCGGCCGCATTTCGATGGGGGCGAAATGCGAAAACACCCGTGTACTTAGATTTAAGTGCACGTTTTAAAGAACCCCAAGTGGTCCAAATTTCCGGAGTCCCCCACTACGGCGTGCCTCATAATCAGAACTGGTTTTGGCACGTAAAACCCCATAATTTAATTTTTAATTACACACACGGGCCTGAGCAATCACTAGAACCTAAGACACAAATTTGTTTTCCCCATCAGCTCGGTTACTGAACTAAGTTCCTTCCTTGTCGAAGGAAGATGGTGTATTCAAAAGCTGTTGCAGGAAATTCGTTGGACTTCGCACAATGTTAATCATGGTACAGTGTGTGTTTACAGCCAAGCAGGTCAGAGAGCTGCTCTTCCTGTTGTAGAAGAATTTGCCCACAGTGGGCCTAAAGCGAGTATTATGTACAGGCTTGGTGGCACGAGATGGCATTCGCTAAGGCCGCTGTGACGAAAATAGAACTCTTACGCATACAGTCGCATGAACTCAAAAGATAAATCTTGGACACCTATAACAACGCCTGTAAAAAATTGAGAAAGGCTTCATTCTCTTCAGGCTACCCTGCTTTCGAACTAATTAACTTTCCGTACCTCTGATATCGGACTCATCTTATCGTGTATTTTCACATGCTAGTCTACATACTTGTAGCGGTGCTGCTAACAGCCACAACCCGTATCGAGACAAACGACGATGGCGGTGAAGAGCGAGATCTTCAAGCGTAGAGACCACGGCGCAACCAATGGCTCGGACAGGCAGCAAGCTCGGGTCGTTCCGCAGTTTCCTGCTTATTAAATGTGACCATGGTCACCTACTCTTCGAGCCCTATGTATTTCTATTTATAACCACACACTATAAAAGCACTGAACAGAAAAATTGCATTTAGGTTACAGTCATGGCCACGCCACCCGGACGACTTTGTAAAACCTCCTCACCGAATTCCCACGCAGCATTCTGAGACTGACCTGCCACGAAAGCGCATACAAGGCCGTCTCCGTTACCGAGGCAGGAATATTTTATCCGTGACAAAATCTTCTGTATACCCTGAGTCATGCCTTGTTAAGCAAAAGGGCGCTGCATGGACAGCGGTCTAGAAAATTATCTCTGAATGACCTCTGAGCTGCCTGAATTTGAGGGTTGAATCTAAAGTGGTGGTGTTCGTTCGGACACGAATGTAATCTTTATTCAAATAAGACAGCATATAGAGGATCACGCACGTGCTAATTGTGCGCGCGTGTGTCCTGTATCTAACTCTGCATTTTTTTTTTACTAGAACTCTGGAATAGCCGTTTTACTCTGAGGTAACATGTCACGCGATCATGCCAAGGAGCTGTAACTTATTATGATCTATATCTCGCCGAGTTCTTCAGGGCTCGTTAGAACCCAAGAATAGTCTTAGCATGCTATGGGTTCTGTCATAAGTGTATCTTTGAAGCACACCTATGTTTCGTGTGAAGTACGGCCTTGTTTGTTTTCTCCGCTCCTCAGTGTAGCGTAACTCGCCTTTAATAACCCCGGAGAACCTGGTAACAATTCGCAAGTTCTTTGAAATGGAAGAGGAGGTAATCGAACCAACGACCATTTAGGAAATTTTAAGTGCAATAACGTGGGGCCACGCAGGTCAAGTACGCATAATTTATTTGCCTTACACTGCACGCCGTCCTTCCACAATTTTATGTGTTCTTTTTCGTGACAGAGACACATTCTTCCAAATAATCGGCAACTATGCTAAAAAAACTGGAAACCTTCCAGTTTCGAGGCTTTATATTGGTTTTCTGGAATCTGCCGAATTGGCTTCAAGAGGCGACGATTTTTAGAAGACGTATTTTGATCTACGCAGATCTGTGATTATATACGCAGGAGAAAACATAAGGGACAGGTGTCACGCATGTGAAATGCAGACAAATATTCGCGTTGGGCAAAAAAGAGGTAAACATGGGAGGAATAAAAAGTTGTCGCAGTTTCACCCGAAAGGCGAAGCACCAATTGCGATAGCAAATTAGTAGAGAGCTATACGGAGTAAGGATAGTAGTTTTATCAGTTGTATAAACTTGGACATGCAGCAGCACCGGCAACGCGCAGAACTGTTGTCGACGCCATCGGCGTTTTGCCCGCGTTCTCACCGAACGCGCGCGCGTTTTTATATAAATACGCATTTGGTGCCGCAGCTAAACGACGCCTCCCCTCCTTCCCTCCAGTCCCCCCACAGCCTTTCGCGCGACGGAAAATGTTTCGTTTGCTCTCTATATATGAAAAGGAGGAAAGAGACGCTTAATTCTGCAGCCCTTCAGGGAGCACGGCGCAGAACGCGCGTTTGCTCTCCGACGTGGGTTCGCTCCCCGTGAAAGCGCGCGTCCCTCGCGCCCTTTACTCGCACATACAGCGTCCGGAGCGCGGCGACGATTTCATCGCCGTTGACGTCATACGGAACCTCACGGCGACGGCGACGACGACGGCGACGGCAGAAATCTGCTTTGGAGTGTCCATATAATTGCTATCGCAATAAAAACAATGTCACTCTCTGGGTTTGTACGACATCGTGATTGTCGAGTTTATACTTATCCTTCTCCGTACATTCATGCAAGAAATTGTGCAAAAGAAATAGTGTTGTGTAAAAGCACGGGACTTGACATGCTTTAGCAAAGCACTGAGAAAAAAGAAAGTTCGTTCAAATGTACTTTTTAGCGATAAGGCGCAAAAATGTGAAGCTTCACTCATAGTGACCATTTCCGAAACAGGCATCTGCAAATGCAGGCCGCACTATACTTGAGAGACAAGTTGAACCTTCTTGATGATCCGAGACCTGTTTCTAGTTAAACTCTAACTTTTAAAAGTTTTGAGAGAGAAAATTTCTCATCCACATGACAATAGCACTACGCTTTGTACTTTTGTGATGTCAATAGATACATTTTGTGAATGCTCACGCTGACGAGCGGTTGAAGGCTTTTTTTCGGTGCGCGTTAAACACCTGTAACCTGCCACATTATGACTTGTCAGTTGAAAATAGTATAGAAGAGATAGGCGCGTTCAAACTAATTGCGAAATAAATGTCTTTGTAGTTTATTTATTTAGAACTGCATCGTTCTTGTCCCCGATGTTTGCAATGTAACGTTTTCTTTTTTTAAGTTTTCTAAAATAAAGGGGTGCGGTGTATGTATAGGTTCCTGCTTGGCATTGGTGTTAATTTGTATTTTGCCCTGCTAGACTGAATTTTCACTGCATACCGAGAAATCACATTTATTTACAATTTTTTAGATATATAAGCAAGATTTTATGGCGTTTATTTACTGCACATTTGACTGATTCCAAAAAGAAGGCGCTCACATTGTCGCTATCTCACGTGATCGTTTTGGTCCCCTCGAAGGGAGAATTGGGATGCTAGTGTATAAATGGAATCATGATACTGCTGGATGTGAAGTTCCTGAGTACCGATCACCTTATACGTGCTGGTGTTATATAATTGGCCTAATAAGCCACTTCTTTGCTTAGCTCTGGTCATTTAAATCTAGTTAAGAGGACCACAACGAAGATGCGTGAGTGCGTGCGTGCGTGCGTGCGTGCATACGTGGGGTTTTCATGGGATCAGCGTGCGCAATTCCCTGGGCAGATCAAAATGGAGCAAGAGTACGAAACAGCAGGGTCACCTGCTACTGGAACTACTTGGCTTAGCACGGGCATGCAGCTATAAACATAAAAAAAGTAATTCTGGGGTTTTACGTGCCAAAACCATGATTTCATTACGAGGCACGCCGTAGTGGAAGACTCCGGATTAATTTTGACCACCTGGGGATCTTTGACGTGGCCCCAATGCAGGACACGGGCGTTTTTGCATTTCGCCCCCATCGAAATGCGGCCGCCGCGGCCGGGATGCGATCCCGCGACCTCGTGCTTAGCAGCGCAACACCGTAGCCGTTAAGCCACCACGGTGGGTGACTATAAAGTTGCTCGCTGCTTTTAACAGGTAATTGATCTCGTTCCAGGATAGCACCGACAACATATCACCATCAACGCCTCCCCGCAAGAACAAAACAAAACAAAACGAAACCGCCCCATTGGAGCGAGCGTACCCAGGCAGCTCACATTCAGAACACAATCTAGGCGCCAATGCAAATAAAACAAGCTAAACATAAAGAGTTGTACAGGGCGAAACAGGGCAGGCGAAAAAGCTCCGACTTGACTTGAACTAAAATGACTCCGTATTTCGGGAAGCTTCCATAACGCTGCTGAAGATGGCGTTGAGGAACACGCTGAATCAAGGAAAAAAAAAAAAAAGAAAGAAAGAAAATTCTTGAAAGTTGTTTATTTCGCCACGCACAGGGAACGCGCAACTAAAACCATCTAAAACCCGGTCAGACGAACATTTTTATTGCGTACGCAACGCCCTTGCGTATTGAATATGCAGCAGGTGCGGGCGCTAAACTAATAAAACGGTATATTGTTGCGCTGAAGCGTGTAACGCGAATATGTTTAAGTGACGTCACCGTGGTCGAAAAATTGACAGGCCCAGCATTTTCATGACAATGCAGCTAATACATTGTCGTCACCAGCGCCATGAGCTCTCAGATAACTCCTGTCCTGCTGTCAAAGTTAAGTCAAGTTATGGAATTTAACGTCCCACTGTAGCAGAATGCAAACGCCACTGAGCCGTCGGAGGGGATCCTTGACTTGCAATAACAACTTCTACCGGCTCTATATGATACCCTACCGACTGCATTTCCCTTCCTCAGTGTAGGCGCAAGTCCAGAGCGGTTGTCCGATTCTCTTTATTCTTCACTCAACATCCAAATGTGTAGGCCAGCGTGCTTTATATACCGTAAGCGAGCCCCTCCTCTCCTCCGTCGTTCGTGAAGACGGAGAAAAAAAAAAGATTGCCGCTTAAAATGGGCTATCTTGTCACCACGGTAATTCCCGGCATGTTGACGCCACGCTCAGAAAAAACGGGAGAAAAAAAAAATAGATCGACCTCTGTCTTGGCTTCTCCAATCCCCATAGTGCAGCAGGTTACCGATTGCGTGTTCGACCCGAAATCAACCCAAACTAACGTTGCCCAGATGTTGCTTGTCAGTATTATACGTTTGCTGCAATGCAGTTTAATGGTTTGTGTTTCTGTGTGTCGTATATAGAATCCGATGACGGCCCCGGCCCGTAGTCTGCTGTTCAACAAGTCTGCTGTTCAACAAGTCTGCTGTTCAAAACTCAGGGGAAGCTTCTCGGCGCACTTGGTAGGCGCAACCTAATACCAGCGGTGGGACGTTTGTTACAGTTCATCTGTAGAGAAAATACACATAAAGAGGAAACGAATATGCTGTGAACATAATTTCATTTTATTCTGAATATCAAAAGTACAAACGCCCGCTAAAATGCGTAGGCAATGTGTAGATGCACTATTATTTTCCTAGCCTGAGTACTCACAATGTTGAATGTATATAATATATGTTTAGTAGACGGAGCAGTACTCCTATACTAGTCGCACATGCAGTGATCAAATAATTGACAACACTTTCGTTCCGGGACTGGAAGGACAGGTGATAACATCGCAGCATATTCTTGTGGTCTGAGCACGACTAGAAAAGAGTGGCATGTACCTTCACTTCCTGCACATTCGCTCTTAGGGGTAAGTACATTCTTATAAGTCACACAGACTTTGTAAGGCCGCACAGATCTTTCCGAAATGTCGGAGGGAATGCGACGAAGTGATCTGACTAATATTTCACATGCCCTGATAAAAATGAAAGGGGCACGAATAGCGGGGCTGCCTTACGTAATCTAACTAAAGACGTAATCATTAAGGTCCGCGTTTTTCATTTCCGGGAACATTGATGGTGAGAACCGCTGTCGGCCATGACTCTCAAGGGAGCATCACATTTTCACCTGTGATGCAGAAGTAAGAGATCCCCGCTCCCATTTTTCTTTCACGTCAAGACATGCCTGGGCCCCTTCTTCACCTCTATTTCTTGAACTACGACTGTTGCGCCATCTAACAGGGCTGTTGTTGACCTTTGTCGCTCATGGTGTAATGCAGTTTGTAAAGGCTATCCTAGAAATAAAGGAACAGCTTGTTCTTTCTTTCACTGTGGCAAAAATTGAGCCTAGAGCGAATGGTGGGAGCTCCTTCCCTTTGGATTTGAGCGTGCCACATAATCCGTGGCTGTGGGTGTCGCCCACAGGGATAACGTCCTTTTTTTTCTGCATTCTTTCCTTCACATTATCTCCAAGCTAAAGCAGGACATAACACAAAACTCGCCGAGAATCCAAGCCTTTCGATCCACTCGTGTTTTCCTTAGCTTGAGAGACTGAGTCCGAAAAGCGCACTCAGTAAAACCGCACTATCGCAAAACCAAGGCAGCTTGAGTGAGCAGTTATTATTATTATTTTTTTTGCGTTACGTAACATAAAAGAATGGACCAAGGTGCAAATGATTCCACAAGTTTTCGGACTCATCAAAGGCGTACCCGCGAGCAGGCTAAGAGGCTTATCTTAAGAAATGACTCGATTACTTCTCGTATCTTACACCACTAGTATTCGTAGAGCTAAGCGAAAACATGGTGTCCATATAACGGTCGCGCCGCGTCAGGTTGCATTCCCTCGCGAACGGGGCCGGTGCTTTTTAGTTTGGTGAGAGCTTCGTAATACCATGGAAATTAGTTGGTGAGGCAGCCCAGCAATCACATTAGTGCTCCTGCACGAAAAATCAACGTCAGAGTGCGGGCAGTTCACTTCTTCCATCCGTAGTGCGCGCCTTTAAGGCCTCCAGACACGGGTCCCGCTCCGGCTAAGGGCACGTTGGAGCCAACCAGCGCCTGTCCCAGGCTGACGACGGGCCTGATGGTGTGGCTGACGGTTGCCACCGGTTGGTGGACGTAAGTGACCACGGGCCGGGTCACGTAGCCGACACGGATGAACGGCTGCCGCACGAAGGACACCGTAGTGGCCAGAGGCACAGCGAGCGCGGCTCCCGGTGCTGCCAGACCCAGGGGACCCGCGCCGAAGCCGTCGCCAAAGCCACCGCCTAGGCCCGGTCCATCCGCTCCGCCGAGGCCGCCGAAACCGCCTAGTCCTCCCAAGTCCCCGGGGCCCAGGCCGCCTGGTCCAACGTCTCCGCAGCAGCCCAGTTGGACCGCGAAGCACAGTACGGTGACGCACAACACGTCGAGCTGTGAGGCCAATGATGGGATAGAGGCGTCAGCATTTTCTCGATATCGAAATCATTTAACCACACAAGATTAACGCCAAACGAATGTTCGATACGCTGACTTTGGTACCTAAAATGGTGGTTTAGGCGCGGTAAACTTAATGCAAAACAGAGAGTAGCATTTCTGGCAGGCTGAAGCGAGGTTCCAATTGTGGATGATAGCTCAGCAGACCAAATACAGATAGATTAATGTACTGATTAATTCATAACTAAAATTTTTCGTTTAAAAAAAAGTTTCTTTTTTTACGGATGTACTCTCGATGGCCCGAAATAAAGACGAACAAGTTGGTTTAATCTTCTTTGGTGTGAAATGGTATTCGGAGCTTTGTATATATAGGGTTACTGTATTGAAAGTTCAATGAAAGAAATGAGGCAGTGATCGCATGAAGGGCGAAGCAGTGACAGCGGTAGCAAAGTTTATTGTTGCACTTGGACTCCTTGGACGGTGTTTAAATACAGGGTGATCATTTTTAAGTTTTCCGGGAATTAAAAAAAATTGCCAGTGGCAGATAGTATTATTCTTGTCTTTGAGCTGGATTATTCGAAGAGGCGGACATTACTAGCACGAGAAGTCGAAACACATATTGAACTAAATTAAAAAACATTTCTTTATTAACTAAGCGCATACGCCTTGCAAACTCACCGTCCGCTATTCGTACATTGCAATATGTGCCCTAAAGTAACAGCCTAAGAAGTGAATTAGTGAGTTTTTGTTGATTAATTGATTATGTCTTTCGATTTCTCGTGCATGTCCACCTCTCTGTATAATCCCGTTCAAGGACCAGAATTATGTTATCTGCAACAGGCGATTTTTAAAATTCCGGCATTAAAACTTAAATATGATCACCCGAATAGGCGGTTGCAACATGTCGGCGCGACGCAGGACGCAAGGAAACTTCTGCTGGCTAGACGAAACAGCGCCCTGGCAGCTAGCAGGCATCTCAGAACGCTGGCGTGATGAGGAGCGTCGCCAGTGGCGTTGCAGGCGTCGCACCTCAATGAGGCACGAGATGAGAACAACCGGAAACCGTCGGCTTTAGTGAGCGCAGAGTGAAATATTCCGTAACGTTAGCTCGACGTTTAGTGCCCATTTCGCTCAGAGCAGGGTATACACAGCAGCTCGGTAGGAACGCTAGTGTGTTTGTAGTGGTGTGCGCACAACGCTCATCAGCCGCCAGTGGAAGGCAGAATAAACGCTACCGTGGCTCCCACGCCGAGGCGATTCAGCGTATAGCGTAGGCGGTGCGTTCACTTCTGGTCGTCTTCCTTCCAGCCAACTGCACTCCGCATTTCTGAAAGCCTTCTAACCCTACGCGCGCGAGCTGCGCATGCGCCGTTGAGCGGGACAACATGACAACGGCGGCGCCAACGGCATTTTAGCGTCTCGATCACCCGTGTAATATCTGTTCCTATAAAAGCAGCACAGCCTAACCAGGACTGAGCATCGTTGATCGCCCTGCTCTGTAAAAAGAAGAGGAGATTATAAATTTAGATAATGAGCGTTGCGTCCCTGTCTTTCTTGTCCAGTTTTTCTGCGCGGTCTTTTTTAACGATGACCGCTCACCAACGAACTAACCTTTGCATTCTAGAGATAATAAAGTTCCCGAGAATAGCAGAATGCAGGAAGTTAACGTGAACGTACGCACACTTCTAATTCGGGAAGCTCTGGATTAAATGGCCTACTTGGAAATTCTTGATAACAGCGCAATGCGGTTTTCTGGATATCTTCAATAGATCTTGGCATGACGGCATAGTCCCCGACGATTGGAAGTGTAGCCGACTGGTGCCTCTACTGAAGCCTGGAAAGTCTTGTACTTGCAAGTTGCATCGGCAAGGTCATGGAGAGGATGTTACTGACACGTATGGGATGGTACCTTGAATACTGTAACATCTACCCTGATGCTATGACTGGTTTTCGACGTGGACGGTCTTCAATTAACAGCGTCATTGATCTTGCGACCTCCGTGCAGCAACAAAAAGCTATGAAGCGTCTCTCTGTGGCACTCTTCTTAGACGTAAAAGGTGCCTACGACAACGTAACCCACGAATTCATTCTCCAAGCTCTTGAGGCTGCAGAACTTGGAGGTCACGTCTTTAGATGGATTAGGAGCTATCTCTCAAGGAGATCGGCGTTTGTTCTTACAGAAGATATGGCCCGCGGCCAATAGATACATTTCCAGTCGCGGTGTCCCACAAGGCGGAATGTTGAGCCCGACTCTTTTCAAACTCGTTCTAGTGGGGCTCACCAAAACACTACCACATACAGCTAATGTCTCGCTCTACGCCGATGATATTTGCATCTGGGCGTCTGGCTTGACATGGCCACAAGTGCGCGCCAGAACACAGAAAGCGGCAACCCTTACGGTGACATTCCTTCGCCGACAAGGTCTGACAATATTTACAGAAAAATGTGGAGCATTTACACGAAAACCGATGTCTTTCTGCCCGGTGTGCATCGAGGGCCAGTCAATTGCGTATAAGAAAATACACAGGCTCCTTGGCGCTATTGTGGATCGCGACCTTACCTGGAGTCCCCATGTCTCCTACATGAAGAAAAACATTATTTGTATTGAGAATGTGTTTAAGTTCATAGCTGTAAAATCATGGGGACCATACGTGTGCTCCATGTTACAGCTATACACGGCACTCTTTCTCGGAATTTTTCGATACAGTCTTCCAGTCTTATCCAACACAGGCAAGACTAATCTCCTTGTACTACAGAGCGTACAAGCCCAAGCACTTGGGACATGTCTTGCCCTCCCGAGATGTTCTTCGACAGCTGCAACAATTGTCATTGCACAGGTTCATCTGATCACCACCAATATCGTCGTTGATACGCTAAGAGCGCACATTCGACATCTTTCACGGCTACCATCCCACAATTTAGCTGGTTTGCCAGCGCGACGACCACAGGCTACATTCTCCGGTATTGTGAATAGACACCATGAGTCAATACTATCTGGCTTCAAGCCTGCAAAACACCCAACATCGCCATTGTGGTGTCTCCGGCAAATTTACGTGTGCCTCTCGATCAGTTCCTGGGATTGCTAAGAAGGCAGACTTGCCACCGCTAACCCTGAAGCAGTTCTCTCTGCTTCTCCTACACGAGTCTTATTTTGACGACATCCATATTTACATGGACGGTTCCACCAATTCCAACAACTCTACCGGAGCAGTGGTTGTTCCATCAGACGCCGTGCCGTCTCTTTGCAATTCAAGTACTCTCACAACACCACGTCAAGAGCAGCAAAACTTGCGGCTCTTCAAGGTGCACTCAATTACGTGCTACAGCAGCCACCAAATCGTTGGGCCATTTTCTCTGATTCGAAAGCAGCCAACAAACTCTACATGCAGTTTGCCCTACATCATGGGTTACGCGAGCAGCTAGTGTACGAAATAAGGCAAGCTCATCACCATGCGCGCGAGAAAGGACACGACATTGTATTTCAGTGGTTGCCGAGCCACTGCGGAATCGTCAGCAATGACAGCGCAGATGAAGCTGCTCGCTCGGCTCATCAAAAACATCAGCCGGTGCCTGGGCTCATCATCGCTGATGAGCTCGGCTCATCAAAATCATCAGAACGGATGCTGTGCGGCTAGTACAATCACTTGATCGCCATATCACACTTCTACGATGTAATTCACCGGGTTTCACCAACTCACGCTTGCACTCTCTCGACCCTAACTTGCGGCTTCGCCTGCTACCTGCACTCTCCCGTCGCGAAAGGACTTTACTGTGTCGGGTGTGGTTGGGCATCGCATTTACAAATTCCTATTCATTCCTAATAGGAACGGCCAATAATGCGGCGTGCAATTTGTGCGGGTGCGATGAGACTCTAGAGCACCTACTGTGTCATTGCCCATCCTTTGACGCTCAACGACGTACTCTACAAACTCAACTCAGCCTATTAGATATTAGAGTGCTCTCGGAGGAAAAGATTCTGGGGCCATGGCCTATCCATTCTTGCATGCGAAAGGCTCCAAAAGCCCTTCTGCCCTTCTTGAAGGTGACTGGACTGTATGAGCGCTTGTGACAGGGGAAATGCCTCTGCGACTGACTCTGTGAATGACTGACCCTTTATAATTTTTCTTCTCGCTCCTTCCTATCTATTATTCGCATTTCCCCCTCCCCAAGCGTAGGGTAGCCAACCGGGTACATCCTTGGTTAACTTCCCTACCTTTCCCTCTCGTTTCTCTCTCTCTTGATGTACATCTAAACCTAAATACGCGGGAATTTTCGTTTTACGCTTCCATCATATGTGGCCGCTGTGGCCCAAAATCGAAGCGGCAATCTCGAGCTCAGCAGCAGAACGTCAAATCCGCTTAGCTAACGTGGTGGGTCCCTTTGCACCAAAACAGTACGACTGGAACCGCTGGTTTTTGCCAACTATGTACCTAAATGGATGCAATGCAGTGCGCCATCGAGCGGGGCAACATGACAATGGCGGCGCCAACGGCATTTTAGCGTCTCGAGCGCCCGTGTAATATCTGTACCTATAAAAGCAGCACAGCCTAAGCAGTACTGAGCATCGTTGATCGCCCTGCTCTGTAAAAGAAGAGGAGATTATAAATTTAGACAATTTAGATTTAGATCCGCCTCGTATGCGGGATGTACCGGGTTCGAATCCCGGTGCCGCTGGAAACCCACCGGCTTTTTTTTTTTTTTTTCTAACGAGCATAGATGTAGCACGACCTGGCGCTCGGTTGTTTAATGGGTACCTGATCTCGCAAGGAGGCCCTATAGATATTTTCCAGGGTGTGTGAGCGCCCCTTGTAGTCCCTGTAGCTTTGGAGAAATAATCGAGCTCCCGCCGCTGCTGTGGGAGGCAGGCAAGTGTTGCCGCCGGGTACATACCACAAGCGCGCTTCCGGCCTGGTGCTCGGCAATTACAGGAGTTCCAGAAGCCTGGAAGGACAACCACCTATTGGGAAGTTGGCAGCATGGGACCGCTAGAATCATTTTTGCTATCGGCCACACCATGCTGAATACGCCGGTTCTCGTTCGATCCTCGAAGCTGTATAACGTCGGGTCAAGACCGGATTCGCGGTTCACGAATGTGTGAGGGCGGTAGTGACTGTAAGGGTGCCGCATGAAGGATGTAAATGAGACCGACAGAATGACTGTGCAAGAACGCCTTTTTCAACGAGCATCCTACGAAAAGCGAACGACAGGTGACGTGTACTGTGCACTGTTAAAAAAAAAAGTTCTGGGGCGCTTACGTGCCAAAATCACAATACGATTATGAGGCGTGTCGTAGTGGGGTGTTACGGATTAAATTTGATCATCTGGCGTTATTTAACATGTACCTAGTGCATAATAGACGGGCGTTGTTGCATTTCGCCCCCACCAAAATGCGGCCGCCGCGGCCGGTATTTGATCCCGCGCCCTATAGGGCTTAGCAACGCAACGCCACCATTAATGTGCACTGGGTTGTCAAACGCTCAATTCACTGCAGATATGCCCCGCTCTGGCCTCCTGCAGAGCTGGCCTTGACCAACTCGTGCTCTTTGCAGTACCGACAAGTGTGTGGCCGGCTGCACGTACAGCCGGCGACACTTGTCCTCAAATATTCAGTCCTCAAACGAGACCGTCGCTATGCGCGTGTGCCTCGCCATCGTTATGATAATGCACTCATTCTTCAAAATCAAAACACCGCATTTTCTTGTCTATAGCTTGAAGTACTGCCACTGCATGCATGGCGAAGGGGCCGCCGTGAGACAAACTGTCTTCGTTGACTACCTTTGCACATCTCTTTTGTTTGATTTCTTTTATTTCTTTTTATTTGGTATGTGTGTACGCGTGTTTAGTGCGTGCGTGTGCACAGATAAATGTTCAAGAAAGGTAGCGAGCGCACAACGCGCTGGTAGGGTTCACTGCTTGAAGTTCTTGTAGATCAAATAGGCTATTTACATACGTGGTTGAAAATTAGCGCGTCAATTATCCCGCCTCCTGCGTGGGAGACCCGTAATTTAGCTCAGGGTCCTTCCGAGCGGGGCTTTTTTTTTTTTTTTCGCCTGCTGCTATATGACAGCTCTCCTTCTCTCGCGCTCGATCTGTATTATTTCTTTTTGTCATTTCAGGCTGCCGAGAGGTTCCCAATGTGCTCTAATGGCTTGTGTGGGCTGTGTGTGCGAGTGTCAGCTCACCTCTATCCGCCGCCCTATCTGTCCTTGTGCCGCGCGGCCCCACATCCTTATAGTAATATTGCTGTCTACCCCCAACCGATCGACCTCGGCGGATCTCTCCCAGCGTCAACGAGAAAAGTTCACGAGTCGCGTGGGCCAGCCGTAGATACAGTGCAATGTATACATGGTGGATGGAGCGACGTTCATTTCAATACAACACACGCACGCATATATCAACACAAGCGCTCTTAGGAAGAGGGCATCTGATATGCGACCGATTCCTGCCGCACTCGCAAGTACGCAACCTGTTCTCATATGGATAAGGGAACCTTTCCCGAGCGATTTCCTGAGCAAGAACGGTCAGCATTGACCGTTGCTTATCGAGAACTATAGGCAGAGACTGCGCGCGTCTACCACCGTTGGTTTTAGGACTGGACCGAGCTGGCGATCTTGAACGTGGTCCAAAATTTCACTGCAAGGTGTGTCCCGACGGTAAGATTGGCGCTCTCTGTGCGTTCGCAAAGTGGAAGGCGGCTCGACCCGAGAGCGCGTGCATGGCAGGCATCAAGGCTGATCATGCGCGTTTCTTCTGGAATGCGTTCTCCGATCAGCGTGGACTAGAGCGACCGGTACTGTGGGCAGCTAATGGCGTGTTCTGTGAAGCGGAATATATTAAAATGGTTGCCTATTTGTCTGTGTATTTATTTATTTATTCATTCCCGCGCGGGCCACGTACGATAGGATCGATTCCTGCTCCGTGGCGCGGAAAATGGTATAAGGGACTAGGAATAATAAGAAATATGTTAGCTGTCTGAAACACTGGCAGGTGGAAGATTTTTTTTTTGTATTTGTGCGAGGGCCATCGAATTCAGAACGAACGCTATATTCTAATTTTATGCAAGACTACGTGAGAGAAGCACGCCGTCAGCACGCCTCCATTTAGCACCGTGGTCCTGCTGCTGTTAATCCAAGAAGGCCGATAACCAATTCGCGAGAGCACCTACTCTTGTGCTTATTGCCTGCTTTACCATTTGCGCTGGAAGCACAATTATGCACATCCAAGTTGACGAATACAATGTTTAGCTAACTATAGCTCGATAGCTTCGGGATTCCTTCTTTGTCCGAATGGCGTCGGTATGCGATTTTTTTCGTAACTTCTATACTTTTAGTGAAGCGGTCTGCCCTATTTTATCGCGTATTATAGGCAAATACACGCCAGGGCATTATCGTTGTAGACTTCGTGAGCCCTTTTACGAAGTTGCGACGCGCCAATTGCTGGCATGAAATGATTCGTTCTGGCCCTACTTGCTTTGAGGTTTTTCCTAGAAATTCTTATCCTCCTTAACTTCGACAAAAGAAAAAAAATCTTGCCACGGCAAGGAAATAGGCCATTCAGGAGGACCCAACCGTTCACTCCAACACAAAATATCCGTAACACAAACGCCCGTGACTTACAGTATTCCATATATTGTCGAATACTCAGGACTTTTGCCTCGAATTCTTGTCTGGCGCAGATACATGGGGCTACGTTCACAATTAAAGCCGTCCGACTGCACCTATAGTGCTTTCTTCGCGTGCTCTTACTGCCGAAAGCCCCACTGCTGCCATTATCGTTGACGCGTTTTGGCAAATTGGCGCTTGGCGTGCTTTAAATCGTGGAACCACGTACCTGTGTACCGGAAGAAAGGTATCAGTAACGCTCGTTTCTTCCGGCTACAAGTAATGGTGTCCACCCGTAACCGCTGAACTCTAGAGCACTTCAGCAAACGGTTGCAGTACGCGGTATCCCGAAGGCGCAGGACGAGGCCCAACGAGCCAGAATGCGCGGTCCTCAAACACGGTCACCTCCGAGAGCGGCGCATGCGAGCACGAAGAAAGTACACAGGGAGAAGCACGCACGTGGAGGCCGCGTCGGCGGCAGCGTACTCACAGTGTTCCTCATAGTGTTCGGAAGGAAGCGTCGAGTGGAGATTCCTCGGAGCGCATTTGGCATTTATAGTGTGCCTGTGCGGTGGGCGGCCACTGTAGCGCCGACCCCTGGAGCCGGTGGAACGCACGCAGGGGCGCTCGGGGAAAGTTCGAACGCCAAACTTTGCCAAGGTCCACGCGACCCGTCGTTTTCCCGGTGGCTTTATCGTTCCGCTCGCGGAAGTCGGGCACCACCGCCGGCAGAGTACAACCAGCCCCCGAGTTTAGTCGACGCTGGTACGAAGCCGTGTCGCGGATGGCCGCCCACAGACTGGGCGACTGGCGGCTCACAGATATCCTTCAATGTCACGTCGGCGGCGATGAGTGGCCGACCATCTGCGGAGATAGGCATCGCGTCGGCGCGATGCGGGCGTATACTTATATATAGCGGGAAATCTCGGAATCGAACGAGCCGCAGCAAGCCTAGCTCTCGCATCCCGCACGCGACAAATATCTGGTTTTCACTTCCCTCGTTGGGCCCCGTGCGTGCGAGTCTGTAAGGTTTCCCGGCCACATTCTCGGCGCACAACATGTCTCAATGGTGCCCTCGGTGCCTTCACTGGAAGGTGATAGCAACTCTGGTCGTGAGCCGATTTTACTGTCTCTTTCTGCCTTGAACTTGCATGTTTCCTTGTGTTCAAAGCTGCCTGCAGCCATGCCTCATTCTTATCTATCTCTTCGCTTCGTGTCGTGCATTGGGAGGTAGCTTTGTTCTTCAAGGGCTCTCGGCTAACTCCTTAACACGATCCCTTTGCATCTGCAGGTCCCGCTTCGACCGTAATGCTCAGTCGCAACAACGGGCACGTGCGGCCGTGTTTCGCTTAAAGTGCCGAAGAGGTGATGCAAATTGAGCAACGTGGCTTTACACCTTTTCCTTTCAATGCTCGGATTTTTTTCTTTTTTTTCTTTTATTTTATCTTAGACTTACTTCAGACAACAGATATACTATCCGTCACAGCAGCAGATGTAGCTGTTTCTTGAGCTGTATACCTTTTTTTTTCACGTAACTTTCATATACAAAGAAAAAAGTATTTACAGATGCAAGCAATGTGTAAAGTACACATATATTTACGCTTTCTGAGCTTGCTGCATTTATTGCGTAGGTAGAATTGAATATGAGCTAAAGTGGAGAGCTTGGAAGTGCTTGATTTCCTGCTTCTTTATTGCCCTTCTAAATGGACACAAGAACACAAAAGGCTTAAGCGGATGCAACACATGCATATACCTTCGGAATGTGAGCAATAAGGTGCTACGAATGATTTCATTCCTTGAAAACTTGAACTCAAGCTCGAGTTGAAATTTTCTGTTTGCTTTGGGCGGCCTTATGGGTGCCGTCTGAGAGTTAAAGCTCCTTTCCTAGTATTCTTCTAACCGCGCCTGAACGTGTAACTAGAAACCTGGCCAGCCAAGTTTCTCGTTCACTCCTTTCTTTCCCTTTCTATCTTATCCGGTGCGCAAGCTACGAGACAAATTCTGCGCTCAGTAGAAGGATATCAAAGGGTGTCCAGAGGGCATAATAAACAGTTTGTACTAAGGGTAATGCTGCGATGTAATGGTCTGTACAAGTTATAAAATCAGAGGCCGCGAACCCGAGACGTCATGCATTTCAGTTCGGTGGCGGCTCCGTCAACGTACTCAAGGTTTTACGTCAAGCTGAGCTGGATTCAGTGTTGCCGTGGCACAGCAGGACAGCTACCTGTATCTCCAGTGGGCGCACCGCTCGTGGAATGGCCGTGTTATACTTATGGGAATGCCCAAAATAGTGTGTGAGATGGGCTCGGTGGCTTCGTATGTGCCGCTAGTGTATTCACACTCATGGGGGTGTTCGCAATTCGTATTCCAAAAGAGTGAAACTCACAGTTTCTGTTAGCCATCTATACTTCTTAAAAGCACGTTCTATCGCGCATACGCCTTATTTCTCTCTCTGTCATTGTGTTCAGCACTGTTATGCGCTCGGAAACGTCACAAGGTATCAGAGTTGCGGATTGGCAGCTCCGTAGTTGGAATGATTCCGGAATCATTCCACGTTTCCAAACCCATGAAATGGAATGGGAATGAAATGATGGCACCAGTAGGGTAGATGAAATTGGAATGGAATGAGAACCGAAGATTCCGGATTGTAGTTGGAGTGGAATGGGCACATAGTCCTGCAGCACTAAACGTTCATTTTAAACGCGACTACAAAGCCGGTATCACCAACTACCCTGAACTAGACCTATTTGGCCAATTTCTTACATTTCCCATTTTGTACTGAATATCGGCTCTTTCAGTATCTTTCCGTAGGTGACTGCCTCCGTACGGCAATTAAAAAAAAACGAAAAAAAAAAATCACCTTCCGATACTCTACACTTCTTAAGACCTGAAAGCTTTTCTGCAGTACAAGGTTTAACTGCATTTAAAGACAGCCTGCCTTAGTTGCGAAGAATGATTCGATTTAGAAAGAGTTACGTTTACGACACATAGATTGACGCCAAAAACGATGTCGCAGACGGTTTCACCCTGCGCGCCTCCATAGTGATTTGGAACACGCTGCTTGTTTTCTCGCACAGTCTAGTGTCCAGAAAGCGTGATAACAGAGTCACTGAGGTGCGCTAGCAAAAAAAAAAGTGATGCAGGTTAAAATATGCGAGAATATATGATAGAAAAAATATTGTCCTGTAAGACATAGCAGTGTGTTTGCTTTTCAAAGTGACACAACAATAGTACGTACGCAACAAAATAGTACGTAACATCATTTGTAACGTTGCTAAGGATTCAAAAATATGTTTTTGTTACGAGGCACGCAAGCGCAAGTAGTAAATATTACGGAGAAAGAGTTACGTTTGCTGGAATTCGAGGAGTGGAATGAATCAGCTCAGCCACTCCGGAGTGGGAATGGTCCAACTCTCATAATTCCGAGGACTTACAAGGAGTGGAATGAACGGGAACTTTCTTCTCTCCGGAATGAAGTGGGAATTAAACGGAGGCCCCACTCCGCAACTCTATAAGACATTACGACATACAACATGACGCAAAACGACAGTTACGGTCTCAGCCCAGATTGCGTTCTAACGATGCGATCACAGCGAGGCAGTTCAGCGCGGAGAGGAAGCAACATCTTCCTGCCCCTATTACCTCTGAATCGTGCAGACCCCCTTTTTCCTTTCTTTTTTTTAAATTTTCACTGCTACCGAGAGCGAGCCCTTGAAATTCCCATGATTTACCATGAGCGTAGCGGGGGCATCTCATGTCGTGGCGAACCCGCGACATGAGATTCTCGTTTAGACACATGAGGCGCATGAGATGATGTTGGCGTGCCGACCCGTCTTCCTCGAAGCGTATACCTTTGGCTTGCGGCCGAGCGCGATCGAGCGAAATGTCTGGGTGTGCTGCGAAGACAGCTCGCTGTGACGTCAATATGGCGTTCAAGGCGTCCATGCTAGGGTCTTTACAAATCGTGTCCTTAAATTCTTTTTTTTTTGTGTCTATATATATAAAATTACCCATTTTATATTTCAAAGGTAGTGTCTACAGCGCCAACCAATGCAGCTGGATGCTTTTCATAGGTTTTTACACCATTCAGCAGCACTTCACGTGGATAATGAATGCATACACAGCGAAATACGACATAGTGAATCTGAACAAAACGGCTCAGCAGTATTCGCAAGGACTGCAAAAAGCACGTAACAAATGCTGGCCGCGAATACTTTATCACGCCAGAATTTGTGTATTTATTATTACTTAGTATGCAACACGGAATTACCGTATCTGTCGATGGAGTAATGAAATAAAGTGGCAGCAAATAAATTCTGGAATATTCATGCACAAATTAAGTTTTGTGCTAGGGCGTGATGCAACTTGCTGCTGATTTCCATTTAATTTCTTCATTATTTGTTCAAGCGTGTTGAATAATCTGCCGTAGTTGCGCAGTTATGCCCGACGTTACGGGATCGAATCTCGGCCACGGCGGCCGCATTTCGATGGGGGCGAAACGCAATAACACCCGTGCATCGTGTATTGGGTGCACGTTAAAGGACCCCAGGTGGTCAAAATTAACCCGGCGTCCCCCACTACGGCGTGCCTCATAATCATATCGTGGTCCTGTTTCGTCTAGAAGACAGGCTAGAGAAGTTAAATTTTTTCCCTGATGTGATGAGTGGTTTTCGTCGCCGCCGTTCAGCTCTGGACAGCATTTCAGACCTTGTCTCAACGCTTGAATGTGCTAAAGGAAACAAGCACTCCGCCTACATGCTCTTCCTAGACGTAAAGCAAGCTTTCGACTCGGTTCCGCATCAGGCGATTATTTTCGCTCTTGAAACCGCGGGAATTTCGGGTCGTCTGCTTCGCTTTGTGTGCAATTTCTTATCGGAGCGCCGGATGAAAGTGCGTGTTGGAGCAATAACAAGTGAATCCCGCACTGTTAAGTGCGGTGTCCCACAGGGCAGCGTTTTATCGCCGCTTCTGTTTAACACAGTACTCGCCGCGCTTCCAAGTCGCTTGCCTCGAGACAGTGACCTCCCTGTGAGCATAGCTATCTATGCAGATGATATTGCTCTGTGGATAAGCGGCCCTTCGCACCTTGGCCCGCGGCTTCGTGCAAGCCTGCAAAGAGCTCTGAACGCGACTTCGGAGTACTTGGGTGAAGTTGGCCTGCAGATGTCACCTGCAAAGTCGGCTGCAATAGCATACCACCCTAAACAGCGCGCTCGTCGAACAATGAGCCGACTGTACCTTGACGAAACGCCGATAAGCTGGGTGCGACAACACCGTTATTTGGGCTTAATTGTGGATGATCGCATCTCTTGGCGTCCTGCCATTAAATTCGTACGACACAAATCGCAGTCCATCCTTAAGTATGTGGCTGCCTTGACTGCTAGAGGTGCTGGCTGTGACCAAACAACGGCTCTGCAGGTGTACCAATCATCTGTACTCTCAGGCATGATGTATGCGCTTCCATTCCTGAACGTCCCACCTAGTTTGATGGCCCAACTGGAACGTGATCATCGCGTTGCCCTTCTAATAATGCTGGGATTACCTCGTGAGGCGCAATCAGTTCCATTACTCACTGAAGCTCATCATTTACCTCTAAGGCTACAAGCAGACCAGAGAGCTCTATTTCATATAGAGCGTCTGCACCGCGCATCGAATGGTCAAATGCTCCTTGATCGTCTGATTCACCGCCCGTTTTCTCGCATTGGAAAAATGGCAGCATTATTTATGAACATTACTGACATTTCTGAACATGATGCTTCAGTTACGCCTTCGCCGCCGCAAGACATCACCAAACACGTACTGCCCATTTACCTTACAATCCCTGACATACACAAAAAGGCTGATATGCCTGTTTCGGCTATATTCCAATTGGCTCAGTCGCACATGTTCGAGAAATTTCCAGATTACCTTCAAGTATTTACAGATGCATCTGTGCACAGTGACGGTCAAGGCGCCTCTGCAGCTTTTTTCTGCCCTTCAACTGAAGCACGACGTATATTTCATATACCCCATCCAGCCTCGTCAACAACTGCGGAGCTAGCAGCAATTAATGTTGCACTGAAATACGTGCAAGAGGAGTTAACCACACCGCCGAAGATTGTCATATTTACGGACTCCCGCGCTGCGCTTAGCAGATTACAACGCAGTCAGGTTGATTGCCCAATTGTGCGCAGCATTACAGACTCTGCCAACAAAGTTTTATCACGTGGGGTATCTCTCGTTGCTCAATGGATACCTTCGCACGTTGGGATCGCCGGAAATGAAGAGGCTGATCGACTGGCTTCAACTTGCACTCATAACGACTGCGCTTGCCCTGAAATTTTGTGCAAGCTTGATGACGCTCGCCTGCTGATTCGTCGCCACCTACTCAAGCAGCATCCAGACCAACGCGTCGCAAATGGAACGTTCCCGCCGCGTGTTCGCGGTCGAGGCTTGCCTCGTCGCGCTAGAGCGCAACTACTCAAGCTAAGGGTTGGCTGTGTTAATGTGCACGAACGTTTACACAGACAAGGACGGGTGACTAGTCCATCGTGTACGTCTTGCGGTGGCTGCGAGACACTTCAGCACCTGATTTTGGAATGTCCCGCTTTCAGTGCGCAACGCAAATCACTAATGAGGGACTACCATCTCCTTGGCCTGCGGTGTACGACTCTGGACGAATGTTTATACCCCAGTGGTTGTGCGTCTCGACGTGATCAAGCTCATCGTGCTCTCCTTACTTTTGTAGAAACAACGAACTTAGGGGCACGTTTGTAACCCAGCAACTATTTCTTTTATTTTACATTCTTTAGTAACTTGACCTACAGGGACGGGCCCTACTGTATGTTTTACTTTATTCGTTGAGATTTGTCATCTCGCTCTTCCTTTCCTCCTTCCTCCCCTCCTTCCTATCTTTCCTTCTTTGTTTCTCTCGTACTTTCCGAAGAGTAGGCAGGCGTTGTGCCCCTTCTGGTGGCAGTTGCCAGCCTTTGCTTCTCGCTTTCTCTTTCCTGTGTATATGTTTTCAAATCAAATAATAATAAATTTGGGCACGTAAAACCCCAGCATTTACTTAATTATTATTCTGCCGTAGTTTATCGCGTTATTAGCCCTACTAATTGAATTTAAACTTTCAAGTGCCCATGGTTCTTAGATAAGTACTATAAGCCAACACGGGTGCTGCAAAATATTGCAACGTTGGTGAAGGGGGTGCGAAAAATAAATCAGAACGCAGAAAAAGCTTAACCTCTCAGGAGATTTTTTTCTTTTCTTTTGAAGGATATTTTCACACGTTAAGTGGCCTAATTCTCTTGTTCACTGCCTTACACTTGTTTTTCTAGCACTATGCGGGTTCACTGGGAATTAATGTGAACAAGCAAGCATCATATCTGAACTTGACGAAGAAAAAAAAAAGAACTACGTTGTGTACGCATGCAGGCATTGTGCTTAACAGCCTACATGTTGAAACAAAAGTAAAGTCCGCATTTACACATATTGCGTAACACGGATTTCTATATTGTCGACTGAAAATTTTACGCCATTAAAATGAAGCCGAATAAAGCAATAAAAATTGCATCTTCCGTTTAACAATATGATTGCACATGAGCGTTACCTTTCCATGACAATAATTTGAATTTAATGTAGCTAGAAGAGCTTCTACCAGCATTGTATTACGGTATTCTGAAAGCCGATAGACCCGTGTGACGTAGTCGGCCCGTGTGACCAGTGTCACCTTGCTTTCTGTCCGGAGGGCCCCAAACGAACTTGTCGGAAAATAAAATATTCTGTATTCTATTTTCTTGCGCGTCAGAACATTTCTGGCGTCATGCTCTAGTTGCAAATACCCGGTGGCACATACCACCGGAAGAGCCCAGATTTCTTTACTACACTACCCTCAGGATCGGCCCACATTTATAGAGTGCACTATCTTCGGGATCGGCCCACAAAAAAATAAGAAAAACACAGTCAGATACCAGATACCTGTTACAGAAAACTGAGTTCAACTTGACAAGAATGCTTCGCATTAAAATTCCCCAGTTTGCCATGGCAATAGGTGATAACAAAATACCGTTAGTCCTATCCTCCTATCTCGAAGTTGTGTGGCATTAAACCACTTTTACTAAAGAGTTTCTTGTATGCATACTCTTGTATGCAAAAAATAATCTGAGTATCTCCAAGCGACGGCAAACAACATTACCTTGGTTCTGTCCAGCTACGTGACACTTGCATATTTTAAAATCTTGGTGCATGATAGTTAGGACACCCTGCGTATGTCTTATACATGCAGCAAAATTTTCACAAGCTGCTGTGGCACACAGAAGTTTCTCACACAGCCATTTTTGTGGCGAACATCAGGTTCTGTCTTCCGAAGCGGCTTTTGAGGTTTATTTGACCGTTTGAGGTTCTTTGGACAGTTCGGAAATAAGGTGGGAAGTGCATTTGCAGACAGAACAGGGCTCTTTGGCGCGTCAAGTAACATCCTTTCATCAAGCTCCGCGTAATATGCCGTCGATATTAGGTCCTCTGCAAAACGTTTGGCGCAAACATGGTGGGTGGTCGACCTGGGGGATCGACCTATATTCCCACTCGACCTATAATTTGGTTTATACGGTACAAAATATTTCAGTATGCGCGTTACTGAGATGGATGTTATGCAAGTGGTCGCAACGAGGGCAAGGGGGACCACCCATGGTTAACCAGCGAAGCTGAAACGGGCCGCCCCGGTGTTTATCACTGGGTTAATCCCGATGGTTCATTAAAGTCTTTCTCAATGATTGGTTACGTCTTTGTGTTTCTTAATGAGGTTACACACATGTTCGGCTGCGACGGAGAGAACGACGTCACTGACGGTACGCCCGCAGTCCGCCGGTGTCGCATTGCCGCTTGCGATTCTTCAAAGTTAAATTGCGTCAAAATTAGATCTGTCCGTCAGGTAAGACAATGAATGGCTCATACCCCCGTAAACGCGAAGAGAAGTGAAATTCTACGCTGGAATGATGAGCGCCAACCAGCCAGCTATGGAAGCAGGGGACGACGCTCGAGCCATCACTGATGATGATAGTATCTGCGCACATCGGACGGACGGATTTTGGTTTCGCCTAGCCACACACAGCTTCGCTGTAAAAAAAAATATTTGCATATCCCATACACTGTATGAATAGGTAAAAGAAGCTTTCCTGAACCACCAAGGCAAAATAGCGCATCACGACGAGAGATGCACTGCAGACTTCAGCGACGAACGCGTCCCTGAATCCATGGCTTCCACCATCCAAAAAGTTGGACTGAAAAGATGTATGTCATTTTTGCATAAAGGTGCTGTCATAGGCGGAAAGTTTTCATTTTTCCGGGGGGGGGGGGGGGGGCAGGGGCCTGACCAGCTTTCCGATACCTACCCATGTATATATATATATATATATATATATATATATATATATATATATATATACAATTTACAAATGCTAGCCGTGGAATTCGGATCCACCTGGGCATAATTCTCAGGCTGACACCAGTGTCGAGATATTAATTCTCTAACTTTGCGGAGAAATGCATTGGCGTGCCCGTTACTTTTCTAACAAAATGTCGTTTTATGCATGGAAGCACAAAAGTGTGAATATATATATATATATATATGAACTATGTGGTCTTACGTGTCGAAACCACGGTCTGATTATGAGGCACGCCGTAGTGGAGGACTCTGGAATAATTTAGACCACCTGGAGTTCTTCAACGTGCACCTAAATCTAAGTATATGGGTGTTCTAGGATTTCACCTTCATCGAAATGCAGCCGCCATGGCCGTGATTTGAACCCGCGACCTCATGCTTAGCAGTCCAACACCATAGCCGCTAAGCAACCACGGCGGTAAGCACAAAAGCAACTGGAGCGCCAATGCATTTCTCCGCAATGTTCGGGAATTAATATCTCGAAACTGGTGCCATCCTGAGAATTAGTTCCTAATGCACCCGCCTTGCGAACTCTACGGCTAGAATTTGTAAATTGCAACATTGGCCATAAGTTACTATATATGTTAAAAAACCTAATTGTTGAATTTTTGTTAATCATGCATTTCAATTTTTTGTGCAAGTAATGCCCGCCTCTTCGAGTATAGAGCAGCTCATGAACTAGAATTGTGCTATCTGCCACAGGCAACCTTTAAAAATGTTTTGATTGTGTTTGCTAAATCATAAATACAGTATTTATGGCCTCTGCATGCGAAAGGCGATGTTTCCATCCCTTATGCGTAAATGTTGTAAATAATTAGAAGAGCTTTTCTTTCCCTTTTTTTGTCGCCAGTCGTTAGCATTGCCTACTGGAAAGAGAATCAATATTGAGACACATCACTCACCTGCTTTTCACACGCCGTTGATAGAAGACCCTGCCGAAGGGGTCACTCGAGTCAGGGAGCTCGAGCCTCGGAGCCCCCCCCCCCCCATAGTCGGCGCCTATGCCGTCCTGTCATAACCGATCCGGAAGCAACACAATTCTACGAATCCTTTAACAAATTAGTAACACGTGTAGCACTTCAGTGGTATAAACCCTGCTTACTTCGTATTGGTATACTGAAAAAATCTGAAAGCCTTAATTCGCCTCACATCAAATTACCACCGTTTAAAAGCGTCGGCGAACGACCTGCTTTTCGAAAGGAGTTCACAGAGCAAACGAGCCTCTAGAATCTAGACGGCAGTGTTAGTTCAGTCCTCACGCTACTCTGCCAGTGGTTTCCGCCGACAAGTGCAAAAATACCGTATTGTGTACTACTGGCTACTAATCGCGAAAAAGAAACCAGCATGCTCGGCCCTCCAAAATACCTTAGCAACGACGCATTGAAGCAGCACATGCTTGTTGGATTCTTAAGGGGACAATTGGGACACAACGAAGATGGGAAATGTGGCCAGCATTTGTTAACTCTTAGCTTCAACCCAGCAAATACTACTTTGGTGTTTTATTGTGAAGCTCCATCTCATATTTTGCTGTTTATGCCTGCTTTATACACGTGAAGTGCCGCTGCAGGTGTACACAGGTATGGAAAGACCACACCGCGCTATATCCAGCTCCGTTGGCTGGCGCTGAAGACACTGCCGTTCATATATGAAATAGCTAATTTTATATATTTCGACAGAAAACAGAATTTATTCAGACAATATTTGAAAAGGCCCTCGCACTAGCATGGACGCCCTGAACGCCACCCTGACGTCACAGTTAGCGGCCTTCGCAGCACATTAAGTAACCGCGCTCGGAATTTTGCCAATGGTTTAACCATTTGAGGGTTCACAGATCCGTTTGAAGTCACGACTGAAGCGACTCATGTTTAGAAAAAGTTTATTTCAACAAAAGACGATACGAACACTGAGTATACAATGACGACATAATTCCACTAGGACGATAACATATATACAAAGTACGGAGCACTGCACACACGGCACGTTTTCGTAGAAATGTCCGAGTTCACACTCATTAACATGTAACCACATAGATCCACGGAAACGCACAGTTACACAAACTAACTGTCAAATTATATAAAATGACGTTGAATATATACAGTGTACACAATGGTTATTCACAATAATGATGTGACAGAGTAGCTTTACATAAATTGGTAGTGATGCTATAAGATGTGTATTTACAAAAAATAATCACGTGTACAAGATCACGCACACACGGAAATCACGGGCACGTATACGTATAATCAATGAATACTTTTGATGGCCTGGCTACAAGAACCAGGCTGGTGGAAAATTAAGCTATACGCGTCCATCAGCCACCGACAGGAAACGACATAACCACTGTCGAAGGCATTCCTCTTCCCCAAGGAAGAACTACTCCTCTGACAGAAATGACAGTAGCTCAGAGTACAGCCGCTCCAGAAGTGGAAACAAAGCGCGGCGGCGATGTCCCGCGGCAACTGCCTCGCGGCGGTTACGTCCTAAACAAAAGGCCCCCGCAGCAAAGTCGTGCGAAGCGGCCACGTGAGCAACGACCAGATGTAATAAAGCGGTTAACTCCAAGGCCACGGAAACCAGCATGCACGGCCCTCCAAAATACCTTAGCAACGACGCATTGAAGCAGCACATGCTTGTTGGATTCTTGAAGGGGGCAATTGGGACACAACGAAGATGGGACCATACCCCACCGCTCTAATCTGTCACGCTTTGGGAACACTTGCTACTCTAGACGCCACATGAAGTCGCGTAGATGGCCAGGTAAAAAGGACGCCGTTATCGCACACCACGACACATTATTGGAACGTGCGCGGCACGCTGGGGGAACCAGAGTAAGCAGTAAGGCTGACATTGCATCTACAACACGCTTTTCGAGGACGTCTACATCAGGACATACCTGTTGTACATGGCGATAAAATTCCACGGCCGTGGAGTAAAATGCAGGTGTGCTTAACACTTGTAGCCCGCGATTTAACTGTACGCCGGGTAACATGTAACGAACTTTTGTACCAAGCAAAGAACAGGCGAGTTCACGAACGGGACACTGAACACCGTGTAATAGGCGAAGCAGAAATCAAAGCGCAAGCAGCCGGCAGAGGACAGACACTGGTGTGAACGCGAACCCACCGCGAGTGCGTGGTTCCCAAGCGCCGCGCGACAGACGAGTATGTCACGCGTAACGAATGAGAGACTACGTATCTCTCTGCCAGGGACCGAGCAAGCCTGATGGTGTCCTAGTATGGAAGGCATCAGGCTTCCCAAGCGTCGAGTGAGAACAGCTGCGAAGGTTTTGTAGTCAACGTTGAGAAGCGTGATTGGCCTCCATTCCTCTGGACAAACTGATGACGGATCGTGCTTAGGTATCAGCACAATGCCACCGTCGCGAAAAATAGCCGGGAATTCAAAGTTCTCAAAGCAGTGGTGGATAACAGACACGATAATGGCGCCAATATCTTCCCAGAAGCTAAGATAAAACTCAACGGGCAACCCGTCCGGCCCTGGGGCCGAGTCACGTTTCATGGAAGATAATGCCGCCTTTGCCTCATCAGCTGACGGTCGTGCACAAAGACGATCAGCCACCTCAGGTGGAGCCAGAGGCAGCCCACTAAGCATTGTACATGATCTTTGAGTACCATGATCCATTTGCATAGTCGTATGCGCCATGTTTTCAAAATGCGTTACAAAGTGTGAGTAATCACGCGCGGGAGGCGACATAGCAGGAAGTGCTCTTGTGGCCATAGAACCGAATGGATTCTGTTGTCCTGAAAGTGAGTTTCTTGCAAAGCGGAGAACTTCAGGGTGTGCACACGGATTACGTCTGCATCGCCAAGCAGCAGTTGACAAAGACGACGCTGCGATGAGGCTTTGGAAACGCCTCTGTAGCTCACGCTGCCATGACCGCACCAGCGAAGTCAGTCGATTGACCCGAAGGGCAATACGGAGCTTCGTGGCAGTATCCGCCAATTCTTCTGATATATGTCGTTTGAGTGCAGGTCCTTCAACTGAACAATGCAGATGCCACTGCACCTTGAGCGCGTCCCATGACTCTGGGTCAGATCCAGAAAGAGAGGCGCGCAAGACTCTCCACAAACAAGAGCGCGCGTCATGTAGAAGGCGGATGTCGAAGCGCCAAGGTTTTACTGATGAGGAAGGAGGGAAGCAAAGTTCAAACATAACTAGTCTATGATCGGAAATATAAACAGAAGATGAAGGTAAAGTTATCACATCAGCTCGTGAGACATACTGCGCTAAATAGCTTGGCACATACGTTCTAACGTGCTTGACGATCGACGCACCGCGTCGACACGTCCACACAAACGAAGATCTATGAAAAAGTCGATATGTATCCAGCAAAGCAAAGTGATGAACGAGATGACGCAACTCCCGTGCGTTCCAATCAGATCGACCCCAACCCGGGCCTTGCACATGTGCTCGCGTGTCTCCTCTTGATAATGCACAGTTTTACACTCCCACAAATAGAGCACCTGTTCAGCTTACTCTTGCTACAAAACCTGGTCACTTGCACTGGTTACATCACATAAGTTTTGACGCTTATCTTATTATAGTTTGCAATAATCTGAGCACAATATTTTTGAGAATGTTGATTCTTACAATTGGCATGATGCTTTTATTTGCAAATTTTCTAGAGGTTAAGTTTTCGTGACAAAAGCTTCTTCAGCTGGTGCATACTGCAAGTGAAGCTGGTATAGCAGATGCGCTAATTTCAACAAATGATTTATTTGATGCAGGGGGGAACGGAAATGGAACTCGAGTGGTTTAGATGCCAAGCGCGGAATATTCAACATTTAAAAGCGATAACTCCTTTTTAATATAGATATAATCCCTTCCTCCCGCCCACTGAAAGTACACTTCCGGAGACCCTGTGTGAGTGAGTGAATGAGAGTGAGTGAGTTATGCATGACGGTGTCGGCATTGCTCTGGTCGTGTGTTTCATGCGATAAGTGTAAATGAGCGAGATGAATGAGGGGAACCGAGCGGCTCGTTTTCTAGTCACGTAACAACCTTATGACGCCAAGGAAGTCATGAGGCAAATGAACGCCTTAATATACCGGGTGTTCACTTTTAAGTTTTGCGGAATTTTTATAAATTGCCTGTGGCAGGTAGCATAATTCTTATCATTCAGCTGGGTTATTCGATGAGGCGGACGTTAGTAGCACAAGAAATTGAAACACATATTCAACTAATTCACTAAATTCACTAATTAACTTCTTAGTTAATTACTTTACGGCACATATTGCAATTTACGAATTGTAGCCGGTGAGCTTGCCAGGCGTATCCACTTGGAATGCATTTCTAGAATGACACCAGTTTGGAGATATGCGCCATCAAACTCGCTGTAACAATGCATTGTTGTTCCACTTACTTTTTTACCGAAATTATGTTTTATAGATTGAAGCACAAAAGTAACTGGAACGCCCGTGTATGTTGTCCCACACTTTGGGAAATAATATGTCGAAACCAGTGTCATCCTGGAAATTAATTTCAAGTGGACGCGTCTTGCAAACTCACCGGGTACAATTTGTAAATTGTAATATGTGTCATAAAGTAATCAACTAAGTAGTTCATTATTCAATTTTTGTTAATTGGTTGAATATGTGCTTCGATTTCTCGTGCTGCTAATGCCCGCCTCTTCGAATAACCCAGCTCAACGATCAGAATTATGCTACCTGCTACAGGAGATTTTTTTTAGATTCTGTAAAACTTAAAAATTAATACCCTGTATATATAAAAAATGTACTATCATCAGTGTAGCTCAGAGTTTAATCGGTTTCTTAACTTTTTAAGAAACCGATTAAACTCTGAGCTACGGTGATGATAGTTTTTTTATACACGCAGACACGATCCGGGGGGAACTAGCCCTGTAGACAAGGCGAGAAAAAATGCGTCAGACCTTTTTAGACACCCCTCGGAAAACTAAAACAGAAACAACGACGATAACGCATTCCATTTAGCGACAAACGTGTCATTTATACCGGTGGAGCCTTCGACCTAATCCGCGTACAATAGAACCGCGCCCGCACTAAATGGAGTTGATATTATATTTGCGGCACATAAGATTCCACTTAGCACAAGCCTACAGTACCACGAAGAACAAATTAAAAAAAGGCAAGAAAGGATGCGAACGTTAAGGCGCGAACGAGAACAGCAGCGTGGGAACCCGCAATTGCGACAGCTGTGATTGCAAGCCTAAAGTTAATTGCACCAGAAGAAGTCAAAAACGTCGCCTCGATCACGAAATGATGGGGAGCGTGACCCTCTGCACGACATTAAGCGGCCGTGCTAATTCGGTTTTTGTTCGCTTTCTTTTGCCCCCGCGGGCGACCAGGGGCGACTCCGTGAGGACGCATAGCCGCCGCTATCGTAGAGGCACGAGAAGCAGTGACCCGCCTAAGGCGGCCCCAGCGGCGGCGACAACAGCAGCACGATTGCTTGGAGATCGAGGCGCCAGTTGAGGGTCCGGCTATAAAGGCCACTATAGTCGGGCGGATTCTCGTGCTGGGATTCAGACAGATGTGCTGTAGTCAATTCTTGTTAACATGAAGTCGGGACAGAGGGATGGTTGTGTAAAGGAAAGAATGCGATGGTGACATCTGCGTTCTACTCTTTTTATAATGTTTTTTTATTGCAATAAAAATAAAAGACAGTCACCCTCTAACGGCGACGCCTATACTCATTTTCATTAATAGAGATAATAATAAGACAGATATTGTAAAATAAAGAAAACGTGGTCATTATCATGTTGGCGTCTTACCACCGCTAAGGCGGTACTTCCCTGCCCTTTGTGCTGCCTGCAAAAATACGCGATGCACGAAACTTATTTAGAACACAATCGTCTTACGTGACAGACTTGAAGCAGAAGCTCTCGGGTTGACCCTTAATATTTCTCATCGTGATTCACCCACTTTTTCATTATTTTCAGGCAACTTTTTAAAACACCTTTTACATAGCTTACTCTCTCCGCTGAGAGATTGCTTACAATGACAGAAATAATAAAATCTGGGCGTTTAAGAGTTTTAGTAACTGTGAGTACGACGTTGTTAAACATGCGCGTCGCACAACCGCGCCTATCTGGCTTTGAGACTCGGCAGGCCTATATCTGAAACAAATGAGTGTCTCGACATCGTTGTGTTGGGGCTGTGCACATTTCGGTAAAATATGGAAAAGTCCTAACATCAAGACTTCTATATGAAACTTCACTGTACTGATTCCGATAACCGGCAAAAAGGGCTTGCATAGCCGTGACGCAAGTTTGCGAAAGAACCAATACCAGTGCAAGTTGGTATACTTTCATCTTGAGGACAAAGCGTCAGCGGACAAGAGACAAAGTGAAGCAGACGAACACCGGCGTTACGCGCAACTATCAAACATTCATTTGATCCTCTATGACTACTATGTGTACGTTTTAGAGCAGCGTCCCTCCCTGCGGCGAGCGTCAGCGTCTCACCTCGTAACCGAGCGAACGAGCACAGCGATAGATGAGAGCGAACGTGGAGCGCAGCGGGCGATGAAAGACAGTGAAAGTGAAGATAGCGTGAGGAGGAAGGCGGAGGAGGAGGGTATGGCGAAAGCGTGAGAAGCGTAGTGCTGCGCAAGACGGACTATGGCGACGATGGCTACGAGATGCCGCCAGAGTAGCGCGCGTCGTTAAGGTGCTTCGCTGCGCTCGCTCGCCTCCGCTACGTTCACGGGGGCGCGGGCATTGAGACAATCTACGCGTCGTCTGTTCATCAAAGCACTGCATGAGTGGAGGTCTGTCTGCGGCGGCTGTTGTGAATCGCGCCCACGCGTCAGCCACGCGCTGCCTCTCGCGATCTCCCGATTAGCGAGGCAGTTGCGTCGCATGCACTTCGCTCCGTTTGGAACGGGCCACATGAGACAGATTGTCTGCGCCAGCCAGTATATCGCGAAATGGAAACACGTATAAGGGCCCATTCACATTTGCGAGACTAGGCAAGGTCGCGCGACCGATTGCGACTGGCGACCGGACAGCTACTCAAGACGAACGATCTTCACACTGACAAATGCGACCAACGAGTCACTAAACCGAAATGTCTCGCGATATGCCGTTCACGTCTGCTTGAAATGTCATCGCCGCGTAAAAAAAGCGTCGGCGTATACGGACGTCCTGTTCCTTTGCATCTGATTGGTTCTGCGACTGCAGTCGCGCGACTGAAAAATCGAGCAGTGAGCGACTGGCCCGAAATGATCGCATTTCGAAAAAAGCGACGATTTCCGACTACTTGCGACTGGTCGCTTTGCGACTAACTTGGTCGCGCGACCTCGCCTAGCCGCAAGTGTGAATGGGCCCTAAAGCTGCGCTCAAATTTCGCATAATGAAGTCTCGTAATGGTCGGTGAATCTTTTCCTTCAAATAAATGTTTTATAAATTGCATGTGTTCAGAGAAGGACAGTTGCATGAGAGTCCCGACTATTTTGTATATCAGATAGCAAAATCCCTGCGTACATAGGAACCGCGCTTATTCTTACAGCGCACGCCTTTGTTTCTGCATGGATGAAGTCATAGCCGAGCCAAGGTGGAAAATGCGACATATGTAGTTGTACGTTGTTCCTATTTTCAGAGAATGTAAAACAATTAAAAACGTTTTCTATGATTTCACATTTTTAAAGCTTATTCATAAAACTTTTAATTGAAATAAAATTAATTCAACTGTTCGCGCGAGCTCACAACGCAGGCAAAAATGATAAACTTTCATTTTGATCAAGAAGCTCAGAAATCGGGCTATTTTTGGTAATTTTTAATGCTCCTTGTAACAGTGAGTTTCTTTGAGGTTATTTCGTGTACATACTTTGCTACCTGCTAAACGTGCAGCAAGGGATATTTAGTCACTATTCTTTACCGTTATTTGCAATTTTAGCAGCAAAATTTTAAAATAGCAAGACCTCAAAGATTTCGCCGTTATCGCGCAGAAATGAAAAAAAAACTCAACTATTCCGTACTGATTTCGCTAAAACTTCACCAAAATCATTTTCTGTCATCAATTTTTTGTTTCTTCAAAAAATAATTTGTCATGTTACCGCTTATGTTGCCAGCGCAGTGCGGAGAACACGTTAGGCGCGTTCTAAACAAATTCCTTCGAAACAAGCTCTGGAATGACGAAAATGAGCTTTCATTCACAGGCACAACTTCGTAGCGTCATTGTGAACAAGGCTCCCGTGTGGGGGCCGAAACGTCAGTTATGAAAAAAAAAATCATCTTGGTCACGCAAAATCACCCGTTTTCGTCATGATTCTTCCCGAACAGACGAGATTCCGTCAGACCCTCGACTTCATAACGTCGTATGTTCGTGAGTATGTTAACGGAGCTGATAACAGCTGCGCTTCTGTTAACGGCTGGCAAGAGCAAGACTGGTTTCCCCGGCAATCGGCAGTGTCACACGGGGGGAAGGGGGGGGGGGGTGTTAAGCTTTGTGTCGGCACTCTCGCCTCTGAATGCTAAATTAAAGTACTGAGCCTCAAATGTGATAATGAACCTGTCGGAACACAAATCTTTTAGACCTGTCAAATAAAATGGAGTTGTCCTCGAATACTGTTTCCTTCAATTTTCTTATATAAACATCATCATAATGGCAAAATTAAAAATTTGTTCAACAAATGTTTTTATAATTAGGTACTTCCCGACTTCACTTGCCCGAGTTAATTGTACTCACCAAAGCGTACAGACTACTTGTGCATGCCGTATTTGCGCAGCAAGCATAGCCTTTGTTATGAAAATTATTGATGGTCTGACTTTCAAGGCCCTGTATATCTCCAAGTTCTAGCCTAGATTTCTGTATTGATACATGATTGAACAATGTAGCCATATAAAAGCTCAAAAGCAATGAAATCATTCAATAAAATAGCACACGATATTGGTTCCCGGAAGATTGAACCGTAGATATTGTATCCTCTAACTCATCAGAACAAATTCAAAGTAGCAACCGTTACGCTGCATTGCGCTAAATAGGCACATGGTTTAAAACAGCAGCGAGTATTGTAACATCGCTTTCGCTGTGCAATCATTAGAGATAATAAGCTCTCACTGTTTCCAAAATCTCTGTGCATTTATATTGACTTGGAATTGAAAAAGAGCAACAAATGAGTCATTGCTTCACAGCACCCGCTTTTTGAAATTGCTGTCAACGGTGAATTCCGTCGAAAGAAGAATCAAAGTGGAATTATATGCTTACTTCGTGAACATATAAGGTGATGAAGGCCTGTGGGAGGTCAATTTCCACTATTCAGGTGGACGATAAAACATTGTGCAGAAACCATAGACGAATATTGTAAACGTAAGCAAAATATACCGGACGAACGAGCGAACAGGTGAACGAAACAATGAACCAGCGTGCGAGCGAGCGAGCGTTTTCCTTGCGAAGTCCGACCATCGACCACTGACCAGCCACAAAAACGGCGAAAGCAGCAAAGAAAGCTCTTTACTTTGATACGCTGATTTGCCACGGCTAAAATTTAATGGCTCGTCGTACACACTGATCACACAAGAACCATAGTATGAAGCTTGAAGTTTGAAGTTATTTCACCACAGTGTTACATTGTTTATATTTTTTTACATTCATACATGAAGGAAAGATACAATGTGTGGTGAGGAATGCGGTAAAAAAGTCAACGGGGAACCAATCAAATAAAAGACAACTGCTTTACTCTTTCATTTGAACTAAATAAAAGTATAAAGAAAGGGGTTAGAATTGCCATTGATCTTGTTGTTCTAAATTAAACAAAAGATAAATGAAAGGAAGGACAACTTGACGCCGATGGGAGCTCAACCCAACCTTCGCATGACGTGTGTGGTGCTCTACGCATAGAACTACGGCAGCGGCTGTGCCTCCGCCCCCTTTTTTAATTTCCCACAATCCAAATGAATTTGAACTTTGCTTCCCCTAACCCCTCTCTTTTCCTTTGTTTAAAATAACGTGATAATAATTATTTTAAGCTTTGTCTCTATATCTCAGGAGACAGAGAGAGAGAGAGATAAACTTTTATTTTCCGAAACGGTAATCCGAGTCAGGACCCGGTTCACCCTAGGTGGGAGGATTCCTTATTCCAGGAACCCTCTGGCTTGGGCTGCCTCCTTGGCCCGGGCGACAAGACTGCGTTGATCGTCCAGGTCGTCAGAGGAAAGCTTCGCCTCCCCCGTTTCAGTGGTGGTAGAGAAGTGCGCTGAGTTGGGTTGCTCCTCGTGTCTTGTGTCGTCTTGTTGAGCTTGTGAGCTGGGGTCTGGGGATGTGTTACGCAGTGGGCAATCCTGGACCATGTGTTGCAGGGTGTCTGGGACGTCACAGTGGGTGCATGTGTATGAGTACTCTGTAGGATATAGTCTGTGCATGATTATTCCGTGTACATAGAGTACATTTTTTTTATATATACAGGGTATTCAATTTTAAGTTTTACAGAATTAAAAAAAATCTCCTGTAGCAGGTAGCATAATTCTCATCGTTGAGCTGGGTTATTCGAAGAGGTGGTCATTAGTAGCACGAGAAATCGAAGCACATATACAACTAATTAACAAAAATTGAATAATGAACTACTTAGTTGATTACTTTATGACATATATTGCAATTACGAATTGTAGCCGGTGAGTTTGCAAGATGCATCCACTTGAAATAAATTTCCAGGATGACACTGATTTCGAGATATTATTTCCCAAAGTGTGGGACAAAATACATGGGCGTTCCAGTTACTTTTGTGCTTCAATGTATAAAATAGCATTTCGGTAAAAAAGTAA
Source organism: Dermacentor silvarum (assembly GCF_013339745.2). NCBI lineage: Eukaryota > Metazoa > Arthropoda > Arachnida > Ixodida > Ixodidae > Dermacentor > Dermacentor silvarum. The sequence continues at coordinate 139,642,460 of NC_051154.1, forward strand.
GTGGAACAACAATGCATTTTTACAGCGAGTTTGATGGCGCATATCTCCAAACTGGTGTCATTCTAGAAATGCATTCCAAGTGGATACGCCTGGCAAGCTCACCGGCTACAATTCGTAAATTGCAATATGTGTCGTAAAGTAATTAACTAAGAAGTTAATTAGTGAATTTTGTTATTTAGTTGAATATGTGTTTCAATTTCTTGTGCTACTAACGTCCGCCTCATCGAATAACCCAGCTCAATGATAAGAATTATGCTACCTGCCACAGGCGATTTATAAAAATTCCGCAAAACTTAAAAGTGAACACCCGGTACATTAAGGCGTTCATTTGCCTCATGACTTCCTTGGCGTCATAAGGTTGTTACGTGACTAGAAAACGAGCCGCTCGGTTCCCCTCATTCATCTCGCTCATTTACACTGATCGCATGAAACACACGACCAGAGCAATGCCGACACCGTCATGCACAACTCACTCACTCTCATTCACTCACTCACACAGGGTCTCCGGAAGCGTATTTTCAGTGGGCGGGAGGAAGGGATTATATCTATATTAAAAAGGAGTTATTGCTTTTAAATGTTGAATAGTCCGCGCTTGGCATCTAAACCACTCGAGTGCCATTTCCGTTCCCCCCTGCATCAAATAAATCATTTGTTGAAATTAGCGCATCTGCTATACCAGCTTCACTTGCAGTATGCACCAGCTGAAGAAGCTTTTGTCACGAAAACTTAACTTCTAGAAAATTTGCAATTAAAAGCATTATGCCAATTGTAAGAATCAACATTCTCAAAAATATTGTGCTCAGATTATTGCAAACTATAATAAGATAAGCGTCAAAACTTATGTGATGTATACCAGTGCAACTGACCAGGTTTTGTAGCAAGAGTAAGCTGAAAAGGTGCCTTATTTATACGAGCGTAAAACTGTGCATTATCAAGAAGAGACACGCGAGCACATGTGCAAGGCCCGGGTTGGGGTCGATCTGATTGGAACGCACGGGAGTTGCGTCATCTCGTTCAGCACTTTGCTTGGCTGGATACATATCGACTTTTTCATAGATCTTCGTTTGTCTGGACGTGTCGACGCGGTGCGTCGATCGTCAAGCACGTTAGAACATATGTGCCAAGCAATTTAGCGCAGTATGTCTCACGAGCTGATGTGATAACTTTACCTTCATCTCCTGTTTATATTTCCGATCATAGACTAGTTATGTTTGAACTTTACTTCCCTCCTTCCTCATCAGTAAAACCTTGGCGCTTCGACATCCGCCTTCTACATGACGCGCGCTCTTGTTTGTCAAGAGTCTTGCGCGCCTCTCTTTCTGTATCTGACCCAGAGTCATGGGACGCGCTCAAGGTGCAGTGGCATCTGCATTGTTCAGTTGAAGTACGTGCACTCAAACGACGTATATCAGAAGAATTGGCGGATACTGCCACGAAGCTCCGTATTGCCCTTCGGGTCAATCGACTGACTTCGCTGATGCGGTCATGGCAGCGTGAGCTACAGAGGCGTTTCCAAAGCCTCATCGCAGCGTCGTCTTTGTCAACTGCTGCTTGGCGATGCAGACGTAATCCGTGTGCACGCCCTGAAGTTCTGCGCTTTGCAAGAAACTCACTTTTAGGACAACCGAATCCATTCGGTTCTATGGCCACATGAGCACTTCCTGCTACGTCGCCTCCCGCGCGTGATTACTCACACTTTGTAACGCATTTTGAAAACATGGCGCATACGACTATGCAAATGGATCACGGTACTCAAAGATCATGTACAATGCTTAGTGGCTGCCTCCGGCTCCACCTGAGGTGGCTGACCGTCTTTGTGCACGACCGTCAGCACATGGCACTGATGAGGCAAAGGCGGCATTATCTTCCATGAAACGTGACTCGGCCCCAGGGCCGGACGGGTTGCCCGTTGAGTTCTTTCTGAGCTTCTGGGAAGATATTGGCGCCATTATCGTGTCTGTTATCCACCGCTGCTTTGAGTACTTTGAATTCCCGGCTATTTTTCGCGACGGTGGCATTGTGCTGATACCTTTTTTTTTTTTTCTAGGGTTTGACGAAAACTCGTCTGCCGAGGAAAGAACATGGCTGTATAAACGTACACTCACCAACTGAAGAACACAAAAACAACAGATTGACGTTTAGGCGCCCCTACTCACCGCGGAAAGACCTCGAATTTCAAACCAACCGCCGTTTGCCCTTCTCCTCGCGGGGGCCGCGCTCCCAGTCGGAGAGTCGACGTAGATCGCGCAAGTGCGCCTACGTACAATAGTGCTGTGACGTCGCTCACAGTGACACGTGACTTCGAGAATTATTGAAGGCAACATCAGTTATATGTTTAATCAGTTGCTTCACGTAAATCTAAGTACACGGGTGCTTTCGCATTTCGCCCCCATCGAAATGCGGCCGGCCACGGCGGCATTGGTCCCCCAGGTGGTCCAAATTTCCGGAGTACTCCACTACGGCGTGCCTCGTAATCAGATCGTAGTTTTAGCACGTAAAACCCCATAACTTAATTTTTTTCAATAGACTAATTAAAGTTTAGAGGAGGAGGAGGAACAACTTTATTAAAACACCGGTCAATGAACGTCAGGAGAAAAATCCATCTCCCCCGTCGCCCCTAGCCGTCAGCCGGAATACCTTGAGACACAGCAGCTGCAAGGGCTTAATTGACCGATGATGTCCTGCTGGACGTTGGGTTCTAGGCTGCAGAGCAAAGCCTCCCAGGATTCTAGAGTTATCAGAATCCTGGGAGCTATCATACTTAGACGGACATGTTTACACCATGTGAACCAGATTTGCTGCCTCATCACAGAATTTGCACTTTGACCTGAATACTCCTGGATGCCACTTGCTGTAGAGTACGGGGTTTGGAAAAACCCCCGTCTGTAATTTCCTCCACATAGCCTCCTCTTTCTTACTGAGCGTTCTGTCCGCTCCCATATAAATTTGTCGATTTAGTCTGTTGTGTCCTGGGATTTCCTGGTATGCGAGCATATCCTCTCTTCTGTTTATAGGTTCGGTGACTTGGGAGGTTCCGGGGGTCGACCGATAAGTAAGACCTCGGGCGACCGAATGAGCCCCCTCGTTCCCTCTAAGTCCCTGGAGAGCTGGTGCCCAAACGAGCAGAACGAGCTGTCGGGGTCCTCATCCCCTGTTTACTATACGGATGGCAATCTCCGTCAACTACCCCGATTCGTAATTTCTCACAGCGTTTTTGGAGTCGCTGATGACCACCTTTACCCCCCCCCCCCCTCCCCCCTGTCTGTGGCTGACGCTCAAGGACATGACCCCTTCCTCAGCGTCAGCCATCTAGACTCAACTGACTGTGCAGCACGCGATCGCGGTTCCACCTTCCCTAACCGCCACGGCCGTGGCCGCGTGTGCCGCTTGGCTGTCATATCCTGCAGCGTCCGTATATAGAGCGTCCTGTCGACCAGTATGCCTAGCTTGTAATGCCCCTGCCCAGTCTTTACGTCTACCTTCGTGAAAGCAGGATTCATGTTTCTGGGTAGCGGAGGTATTTTTATCTTGTCCCTGATCTGTCTTGGTACGTCTCTTCAGCACACTTGCTCATGCTTGGGCTCGCAGCCCAATCCCTCTAAAATGTTCCTCCCTGTTTTAGATCCAAGTAGCCTTTGATGCTGAGCAGTAACGGCAGCCTCAGTCAGTTCCTCGAGAGTGTTCCGTACCCCTAGCTTCAGAAGTCTGTCGGTGGACCTGTTCGGGGGTAGTCCGAGTGTGACCTTGACACCTTTCCTGACAATTATTTCGAGCTTGTTTCGTTCCACACCGATGAGTTTGAGGTAGGGTGCCACGTACACTATCCTACTGATTACAAATATTTGCGCGAGTCTCAGGAGATTCGCCTCCTTCATCTCAGCATGCCTGTTCGCTATTCGTCTGATGAGACGACACGTCTGATTTCAACTCGCTTCTGATCTAGGAAGCGTTTCATAATTCTTCCGGTTCGCCTGAATCCTCAGCCGGAGGACACGGATACTGTCGACCACGGGTTCTCTGCGCCATCGACGTACCGGTGGATGTCCGCCTCGCGCTTTCGGTGAAGTCGTCGTTTTCCGGGGGGCATGAGGAACAGTGCTTCCGACTTTTCGGCCGAATATTTAAGTCCTTACGGTTTCAGGTACTCATCAATGATATCAATTGCACTTTGCAGAGAGCTTTCAATTTGCCCGTCACTGCCCATGTTCTTCCATAATGTTAAGTCATCCGCGTATATAGTGTGGTTTACATTCTCAATTTCCCCGAACTGTTCGGGGAGTCTCAACATCGCAATGTTGAAGAAGGTCGGTGATAAAGCCGAGCGCTGCGGCAAACCCATGTTACCCACTTCATTATCCTCGATAGATTCTTCCCCTATCTTGAGAGTGGCTTTCCTGTTCGTAAGAAAGTCCGTGATGTAATTGTACACTCTCTTCCCCACATTGAGTAAATTCAGATTCTCCAAGGTGGACACGTGCATCATGTTGTCAAATGCCTTTGCCACACTTAACCCCACGATCGCTTTCGTGTCTCGCGTCTGCTTGTTTATAATTTGGTCCTTGAGCTGCAGCATCATGTCGCATGCTGACAGCTTTGGTCGAAAACCAGTCATGGTATCCGGATACAGTCCATTTTCCTCCATGTACCTATTGAGCCACGTCTGAACGACGTGCTCCATAAGCTTACCCACGCAGGAGGTGAGCGATATCGGCCTGAGGTTCTTGAAGCCCAGTTTTTTACCCGGCTTGGGAATAATGCGAGTTTCCACTCCTGCAGTATTGTCCCTTCTTCCAGCACTCCTGTATGTACGTTGCGAGGTTGGCGAAGGACTTTTCGTCTAGATTACGCAGCATTTTGTTGCTCACTCTGTCCGGCCCTGCCACTGACTTAGTCCATAGCCGATTAATCTCCGCTCTGACCTCAGCCAGGGAGATCGGGGCGTCTAATTCCGAATTCTCTCCCCCTCGGTAGTCCGGGAGGGGTTCAGGTGCGGCGGGATTCATGTACCTGTTCCTAACTTCTTCTAAGAGTTACGCGAACGCCCGCGAATACACGCAAAATTGCCGAGCGACGGGCCGCTCGAGGCACTTTGCGCGTATTCGCGGACATCTTTCACGCTCGGAAAAACACTTTTATGTAGCACGTATTGAGCAACAGAAAGCTGTATCGGGAGTTTTTCATGTTGCTCTACAATTTTCTCATCGACCCATTTCATCTAATTATAATATTTGAGAAATTGAATAATTAATTATTTATTATGACTGATTATGTAATTAGGCGGAATGCAAAATAGTAATCTGAGTATCTGCAAGCGACGGCAAACAACATTACCTTGGTTATGCCCAGCTACGTGGCATTTGCATATCTTTAATTTGGCTAAAGTTATGGGGTACACCCTGTATATACAATAACGTTACTTATAGGCAGTCCTTAAGATAAGCGTCCAATAAAAAATCGCGAAAAACAGCACTCACGACACACCTCTGCTTATCAGGGCATTAGCCCTGTCCAAGCACTTTGCTCACTGTGAGAGGATGTCTGCCAAGGATGGTCAGATGGTCACGCAGACGAACCGCTGTTGGTCATATTGAGGACGTCCTATGATAATATTGCCACATGCGTTAATTCTGCTTCCAGCGACGCAAACGACGCGAGCGGCGTTGTTGCGGACGCGAGCGGCGTCGCTTGACGCGTTTCGATCTTGGACGCAAAAGGGTATAAATACGGGTCCACCGCTTGTGCTGCGAGAGTCCGATGAACGCCGTAGGCACGCTTGCTGTTTTCGCTGTTGCCGACTTCGCTTGCTTTAGGGGCACAAGTTCGCTCAATAAATTCTATTTTAAGTTTACCGTCGACGCAGTGTTACTTTCTGTCTGCCTGCGTGCCAGGCAGCTCACCGTCACCTACGTGACATTTGGTGGAGGTGCGGGGTATGTCTCGGACACCCCCACAGAGCCGTGACACCAGCCCAAGTGCCTCTCGAGCTGACCACACGGAAGACACCTCCAGAGAAGAGAAGAAGGAAAGAAATCCGGTGCAGCCGCCGACTACAAGGACTGCCGGCTGAGTTGGGACCAGTACCTGCGACTGGTCACCGTGTGAACCACCGCTCGACGTCACCAATGCAAGCCGCCACCACACCTGCGCCGTTCGTCGTCCAGCAGCCGCGATTACCTCCGCTTTTTAGCGGCTCCACTTGCGAGGATGTACAACATTGGCTAGAGTGTTATGAACGAGTTGCAACCTTCAACAAGTGGTCTGACGAAGACAAACTTCGGAACGTTTTCTTCTCTCTCGAAGACTCTGCTAGAACCTGGTACGAGAACGAGGAGCTGTCCTTGACAACCTGGGATGCTTTCAAGAAGCACTTATCTGCAACGTTCGCAAGTATTCTGCGCAAAGAACGAGCTAAAAACGAGCTGAGGGGCGCCTGCGGGATTGTTTCACGTTCTCGCGGAGAAACGCGGTAGGGACTTGGGCGGACGGGACGAGCCGATTCATCGGTTATAATGCGATGCTTCGCTATCTGCGTTTGCCGGATCCTCGATGATGTTGAAAAACATTCGGCATATCGTAGAAGAAGGCGACGTAGCTTTTCTTGCTTTTGTTGAGGCAGGGCAGGGTGAAGGTCGAAGTTCACTCATCAGTCACCGTCGACGACGCCTCATGGGACGACTCGGAGAGCGCTAAGGCGTCGCTTATTTCGGAGAACTCTTCCAAGAAAGCGACCAGTCGTAGCCCTGTTGAGGTGCTTGTGCTCCGTGCTGAAATTGGTTATTAGCACAGCCGCTCTGCCTTCACGGAGATGGACGACACCGCGTGTGACGCAAATTTGGCGATCCAGAAGCAGCTGCAAGTTCGCTTCGACAATCGCATCGCCGCTTGATAATGCGTCTGTTTCGACAACTGCCATGACGCTCGCATTTGGCGGGATGCTCACTTGATCGTCGAGGATGGTGAATGGGGCGCGATGATAATGATTGCTTTGCATTGTTTCGGACTGTTTTGTCGTCAGTGTTATGGTTTTCGTCTGTAGGTCGATCACTGCACCGTTTTCGTTTAGGAAGTCCATCCCGAGGATAACGTCGCGAGAGCACTGCTGTAGGATGATGAAGTTCACAGGGTAGATGTGACCGTGAACAGCCACTCGAGCAGTGCATCGTCCCGTCGGGGTTATGAGGTGGCCTCCTGTTGTGCGTATTTGGGGACCCTCCCATGCGGTTTTGACTTTCTTGAGTTGCGACACAAATCGTCCACTAATGACGAAGTAGTCGGCCCCGGTGTCGACGAGTGCAACCACTGGACGTTCGTCTAGGTTAACTTGTAAGTCGGCACTTGGTGTTCGGGTTCGATGTCGGTCGGTCATCGACTGCGCGGTCTGTCGCTTCGCACGGTCGCGGCTGCGTCGGGTGGAAGCCTCGTGGCAAGGTGCTGTTGTTGCCTTCAGCCGCGCCATCGAATTTGTGGTGTCGGGTCCCGGTTTCGTGTTTTGTGGCGTCGCTACATGTCGTGTCGTCGCTGCGTCGGGTCGCGTCGAGGCGTCGGAATTCGTTGTGGTTGTAGGAGTGTTTTTCGGTCTTCGCTCGAGAGCGGCGTCACCTCCCGACGTCGCTGGCTTTAGTTTCCCCTATACGAGGGCTCGGTGACCTCTCGCTCGCGTACCCTTGGTAGGGTGAAGATGAACGGCGTGGGTAGGGTGACGGGGACCTGAAGCGACGTGGGGTGGCATCTTCGGTCGCTCGAAGATAGGCCTCAATTTCTCGAGGCCGCTGGCCAGGGAGGGGTTGTGGGGCGTCGATGTTGTACCCGCGGAGGCCCATCTGACGGTAGGGGCACTCTCTGCCCCTACCGCCAAATTCTTCGTAAAAAAACATTGTTCGCCGTCATGGTGCACCCGAGGTCATTATTACTGACAGAGGTACGGCATTCACCGCAGAACTCACGCAACAGATTCTGCACTTGAGCCACACGAGCCATCGAACATCCAAGCTGTTGCGGTCGGACTCTAGCAGCACAAGCGGTGGACCCGTATTTATACCCTCTTGCGTCCAAGATCGAAACGCGTCAAGCGACGCCGCTCGCGTCGGCAGGAACGCCGCTCGCGTCGTTTGCGTCGCTGGAAGTTGAATTAACGCACGTGGCATTATTTGGTTCATCGGATATTGATCGTACAAATGTCAAGTAGGTAACGGTGAGCTGCCTGGCACGCAGGCAGACAGAAAGTAACACTGCGTCGACGGTAAACTTAAAATAGAATTTATTGGGCGAACTTGTGCCCCTAAAGCAAGCGAACTCGGCAACAGCGAAAACAGCAAGCGCGCCTACGGTGTTCGTCGGACTCTGGCAGCACAAGCGGTGGACCCGTATTTATACCCTTTTGCGTCCAAGATCGAAACGCGTCAAGCGACGCCGCTCGCGTAGGCGATGGCTCGCTCGAGGCCGTTCTTCTTTTGAATCAACACAGCACCGAGTCCTATGCCGCTAGCATCGGTGTGGATCTCGGTGTCAGTGCTCTCGTCGAAATGGCCGAGTACTGGTGGTGACTGCCAGCGTCTTTGAAGTTTTCGAAAAGCGTCTTCTTGGGGCTTCTGCCATGTAAACTGCACGTCGGCTTTCGTAAGGCGAATGAGAGGCTGTGCGATTCGTGAGAAATCTCGGACAAAACGCCTATAATACGCACAGAGCCCCAAGAATCTACGAACAGCTTTCTTTTCTCTGGGTATCGGGAAACTTTCTATGGCTGCCGTCTTTTTGGGGTCCGGGCGCACGCCTTCGCGATTAACTACGTGCCCAAGGAACAGGAGCTCTTCGTAGGCTAAACGACATTTCTCTGGTTTCAGAGTGAGTCCCGATCCCTTAATTGCCTCTAGCAAGGTCTGCAGCCTGTAAAGGTGCTCAGCGAAGATGGGTGCGAAAACGACTACGTCGTCGAGATATACGAGGCATATCTGCCATTTTAACCCAGACAACACGGTGTCCATGACACGCTGAAATGTCGCTGGCGCTGAGCATAGTCCGAATGGCATAACTTTAAATTCGTAAAGACCATCCGGCGTGATGAAGGCAGTCTTCTCACGGTCCCTCTCGTCGATCTCAATCTGCCAGTAGCCGCTCCGGAGGTCCATCGACAAAAAATACTTGGCACCACACAGTCGATTTAACCTGTCGTCGATTCTCGGAAGCGGATAGACGTCTTTTTTCGTTACGCTGTTGAGACGCCTATAATCGACGCAAAATAGTAGGGTACCGTCTTTCTTCTTTACAAGAACCACGGGTGAAGACCACGGGCTCTTGGACGGCTGAATGACGTTGTCGCGAAGCATTTCTTCAACTTGTGTCTTGATTGTTTCACGTTCTCGCGGAGAAACGCGGTAGGGACTTGGGCGGACGGGACGAGCAGATTCATCGGTTATAATCCGATGCTTCGCTATCAGCGTTTGCCGGTTCCTCGATGATGTTGAAAAACATTCGGCATATCGTAGAAGAAGGCGACGTAGCTTTTCTTGCTTTTGTTGAGGCAGGGCGGGGTTAAGGTCGAAGTTAACCTCATCAGTCACCGTGGGCGACGCCTCATGGGACGACTCGGAGAGCGCTAAGGCGTCGCTTATTTCGGAGAACTCTTCCAAGAAAGCGACCGTCGTAGCCCTGTTGAGGTACTTGTGTTCCGTGCTGAAATTGGTTATTAGCACAGCCGCTCTGCCTTCACGGAGATGGATGACACCGCGTGCGACGCAAATTTGGCGATCCAGAAGCAGCTGCAAGTTCGCTTCGACAATCGCATCGCCGCTTGATAATGCGTCTGTTTCGACAACTGCCATGACGCTCGCATTTGGCGGGATGCTCACTTGATCGTCGAGGATGGTGAATGCGGCGCGATGATAATGATTGCTTTGCATTGTTTCGGACTGTTTTGTCGTCAGTGTTATGGGTTTCGTCTGTAGGTCGATCACTGCACCGTTTTCGTTTAGGAAGTCCATCCCGAGGATTACGTCGCGAGAGCACTGTTGTAGGATGATGAAGTTCACAGGGTAGATGTGACCGTGAACAGCCACTCGAGCAGTGCATCGTCCCGTCGGGGTTATGAGGTGGCCTCCTGCTTTGCGTATTTGGGGACCCTCCCATGCGGTTTTGACTTTCTTGAGTTGCGACACAAATCGTCACTAATGACGGAGTAGTCGGCCCCGGTGTCGACGAGTGCAACCACTGGACGTCCGTCTAGGTTAATTTGTAAGTCGGCACTTGGTGTTCGGGTTCGATGTCGGTCGGGAGGTGTGGGGTATGTCTCGGACACCCCCACAGAGCCGTGACACCAGCCCAAGTGCCTGCTCGAGCTGACCACACGGAAGACACCTCCAGAGAAGAGAAGAATTTAGAAATCCGGTGCAGCCGCCGACTACAAGGACTGCCGGCTGAGTTGGGACCACTACCTGCCACTTGACGCTGTGTGAACCACCGCTCGACGTCACCAATGCAAGCCGCCACCACACCTGCGCCGTTCGTCGTCCAGCAGCCGCGAGTACCACCGCATTTTAGCGGCTCCACTTGCGAGGATGTACAATATTGGCTGGAGCGTTACGAACGAGTTGCAACCTTCAACAAGTGGTCTGACGAAGACAAACTTCAGAACGTCTTCTTCTCTCTCGAAGACTCTGCTAGAACCTGGTACGAGAACGAGGAGCTGGCCTTGACAACCTGGGAGGCTTTCAAGAAGCACTTATCTGCAACGTTCGCAAGTATTCTGCGCAAAGAACGAGCTGAGGCCTTACTACAAACTCGCCAGCAGCATCCAAACGAGTCCGTAACCGTCTTTTTGGAAGAAATGCAAAAGCTCTTCCGCCACGCGGATGCCAACATGACTGAAGGCAAGAAGCTTCAGTACCTTATGAGGGCCGTCAAGGAGCAATTTTTCGTCGCACTCATTCGGAACCCACCGAGGACCGTCGCCGAATGGATTAGGGAAGCAGCCACAAATGAGAAGACGCTCGAGCTTCGCGCAAAGCAGTACGATCGCAACTTACGCGCTCCTCCGTCAGACTGCGACGACCCCCGAAATGCCTCCGCGGTGACTCTTCGAGATACCATCCGCGCCATCGTACGCGATGAGCTGCACAAGTTGCTACCGGGTGCGCAACCACAAATATCCTCGCTCGCAGACGTCGTAAGAGACGAGGTACAGCAAGCGCTGGGCACACTCGATCCCGCCGAAACAGCACCGACCCTATCGCCACCTTGCCAGGAGCCACGCGTTTCAACTTACGTCGCCGCTCTGCAAAGCCAAGCACGGCCAACGCACACAAGCCTACCCGCCGTCGCCGCGCCCGCAGCAGGCCGTCCGCTCAAACGCGTTCCGGCAAACCACCACGAGGAAGACTGACATCTGGAGGACCCCTAGATCGACGACCGCTTTGTTTTCACTGTGGTGAAGCCGGCCACCTTCTAAGAGAGTGCCCCTACCGTCAGATGGGCCTCCGCGGGTACAACATCGACCCCCACAACCCCTCCCTGGCCAGCGGCCTCGAGAAATTGAGGCCTATCTTCGAGCGACCGAAGATGCCACCCCACGTCGCTTCAGGTCCCCGTCACCCTACCCACGCCGTTCATCTTCACCCTACCAAGGGTACGCGAGCGAGAGGTCACCGAGCCCTCGTATAGGGGAAACTAAAGCCAGCGACGTCGGGAGGTGACGCCGCTCTCGAGCGAAGACCGAAAAACACTCCTACAACCACAACGAATTCCGACGCCTCGACGCGACCCGACGCAGCGACGACACGACATGTAGTGACGCCACAAAACACGAAACCGGGACCCGACACCACAAATTCGATGGCGCGGCTGAAGGCAACAACAGCACCTTGCCACGAGGCTTCCACCCGACGCAGCCGCGATCGTGCGAAGCGACAGACCGCGCAGTCGATGACCGACCGACATCGAACCCGAACACCAAGTGCCGACTTACAAGTTAACCTAGACGAACGTCCAGTGGTTGCACTCGTCGACACCGGGGCCGACTACTCCGTCATTAGTGGACGATTTGTGTCGCAACTCAAGAAAGTCAAAACCGCATGGGAGGGTCCCCAAATACGCACAGCAGGAGGCCACGTCATAACCGCGACGGGACGATGCACTGCGCGGGTGGCTGTTCACGGTCACATCTACCCTCTGAACTTCATCATCCTACAGCAGTGCTCTCGCGACGTAAACGGCGCGTACCCCGCCCGACGTCGCGAGAGCACTGTCCGCCGAAGTCCCTACCGCGTTTCTGCGCGAGAACGTGAAACAATCAAGACACAAGTTGAAGAAATGCGTCTGTGTGCTTTCGGCCAGACTTATACACGACGGTGACGTCGAGCGGTGGTTCACACGGCGACCAGTGGCAGGCAGACAGAAAGTAACACTGCGTCGACGGTAAACTTAAAATAGAATTTATTGGGCGAAGCTTGTGCCCCTAAAGCAAGCGAACTTCGGCAACAGCGAAAACAGCAAGCGCGCCTACGGCGTTCGTCGGACTCTCGCAGCACAATATTTATACCCTTTTGCGTCCAAGATCGAAACGCGTCAAGCGACGCCGTTCGCGTCCGCAGCAACACCGCTCGCGTTGGTAGCAACGCCGCTCGTGTCGGCAGGAACGCCGCTCCTGTCGTTTGCGTCGCTGGAAGCCGAATTAACGCACGTGGCATTATTCCCCCCTTGAAAAAGCATCGCCCCGATGCTAAACAAAACAATGAACTTGTAAGCACGCAATCAAACATGGAAAACAAAAAAAAATGTTCGTTAGTCCGCTAACGCTCAAAGAACTTTTTGAGGCGCGCAACGTGGACCATCTCAGGTCGCGCGCGACGTCACTGTGACGGTGTCACTCCATCGGGCACAACCTCGTAGACTAGCGGTCCAAGTCGTCGACTTATCTTGTAGGGCCCGAAGTAGCGGCGCAGGAGCTTCTCACTAAGCCCGCGGCGACGAATCGGTGTCCACACCATAACGCAGTCACCAAGTGCGTACTCTTGGTCTCGTCATCGTGTTGTAGAGTCGGGCGTCGATGTTTTGCTTCTCTTTAAAACGCATTCGGGCGAGCTGGCGAGCTTCCTCGGCGCGTTGAAGGAATCCGGCAACGTCTGCATGGATGTTGTCTTCGACGTGAGGCAACACCGCATCCAGCATGGTGGTGACTTGGCGACCGAAGACAAGCTCGAATGGTGTCATCTGCGTTGTTTCCTATGGCGCGGTGTTGTACGCGAACGTCACGTACGGAAGGATTTCGTCCCAAGTCTTGTGCCCGACGTCGACATACATGGCGAGCATGTCGGCGAGAGTTTTATTTAAACGCTCCGTGAGGCCGTTTGTCTGCGGGTGGTACGCTGTAGTGCACTGATGGCTCGTGTGGCTCAAGTGCAGAATCTGTTGCGTGAGTTCTGCTGTGAATGCCGTACCTCTGTCGGTAATAAGGACTTCGGGTGCACCATGACGGAGAACGATGTTCTTTACGAAGAATTTGGCGACCTCGATTGCATTTCCCGATGGTAACGCCATTGTCTCGGCATAGCGCGTAAGGTAGTCCGTTGCTACCACTATCCATCTGTTCCCGCAAGTAGACGTCGGGAAGGGGCCAAGCAGATCCATCCCTATCTGCTGGAATGGTTTCCGTGGGAGCTCGATTGGTTGCAAGAGGCCGGCTGGCCTTGCAGGCAGTGTTTTCCGACGTTGGCAATCTCGCCAGGATTTCACGTAGCGTGCGACGCCTGCGTTCAGGCCGGGCCAGTAGTACTTTTCTTGGATTCTTCCCAGAGTTCGAGTGAATCCCAGATGCCCTGCTGTCGGCTCATCGTGAGACGCTTCTAAAATCTCTTGCCGTATCTTGACTGGCACGACGAGTAGGTAGGCCGCTTTGTACGGCACGAAGTTTTTCTTCCCAAGCACGTTGTCGCGCAGGCACAGCGATGAAAGCGCGCGCCTGAATGCCTTTGGGGCCGAATCGGTCTTGCCTTCGAGGTATTCAACGACACAGCGTAGATCAGGATCGGCGCGTTGATCTTGTGCGAAGGTGTTAGAGCTTATAGGCCCAAGGAAGGCATCGTCGTCATCGTCGCAGGGCGGGGCGAATTCAACAGGGGCTCTCGAAAGGCAGTCAGCGTCTGTGTGCTTTCGGCCTCACTTATACACGATGGTGACGTCGAACTCCTGTAGTCGCAGGCTCCAACGAGCGAGGCGACCTGACGGGTCTTTCAGGTCGCCTCGCTCACAGCCAGCACAGCCAGCACAGAGCGTGGTGGTCACTGACGACCTTGAAGTGCTTCCCGTAAAGATACGACCGAAATTTTGTGACCGCCCAAACGACAGCAAGGCATTCCTTTTCAGTCGTCGAATAGTTCAATTCGGCTTTCGACAGGGATCTGCTCGCGTAGGCCATGGCTCGCTCGAGGCCGTTCTTCTTTTTTTTTCCATGTTTGATTGCATGCTTACAAGTTCATTGTTTTGTTTAGCATCGGGACGATGCTTTTTCAAGGGGGGGATAATGCCACGTGCGTTAATTCAGCTTCCAGCGACGCAAACGACGCGAGCGGCGCTCCTGCCGACGCGAGCGGCGTTGCTACCGACGCGAGCGGCGTTGTTGCGGACGCGAGCGGCGTCGCTTGACGCGTTTCGATCTTGGACGCAAAAGGGTATAAATACGGGCCCACCGCTTGTGCTGCGAGAGTCCGATGAACGCCGTAGGCGCGCTTGCTGTTTTCGCTGTTGCCGAGTTCTCTTGCTTTAGGGGCACAAGTTCGCCCAATTTTAAGTTTACCGTCGACGCAGTGTTACTTTCTGTCTGCCTGCGTGCCAGGCAGCTCACCGTCACCTACGTGACAATATGCTCCATTGAAGCGTCGAAGTTATCACAGTAACTACAATGTATACGGCCTTTTTTTGATGCGACACAAGAACTTTCTGTCTAAGGATAATAAAAAAAAATATTATTGCAAACTCCGCTCTGCAGTCGTGGTCTAGATTTATCGGTACCTGTAATTATCTCGTTCGGAGCCTCTATTTTTGTGTTCAGCAAAATTTTTGTTTGGCATTCCCTAATTATACTGAATTGAATCGAAGACCCTTACTAGACTGATTCTCCTTTATCTCTTTTTTCCTTCAGTTAAGTGTTTTGTGTTAATCTTGATCTTATTTCTACTTCTTCCTGCATTCTACTGTAAGTGGCAACTTCAAAATTGGGAAATCTCCTATCCGTGAAAACTGAGGGGATGAAACTGAGGTGATCAGAATTAATACGGGGTCTGCCACTATGATGTGCGTCACAATCAAATAGAGCTTTTAGCGCGCAAAACCGCTAAATCTCTAACTATGAATGTTATGGTAGGTATGTGTACTTCTGTTGCGCTACCTGTACTTACGCCGAGGGCTGAAAACTGCAGAACAAAACTGCAGCTACCGCGGCTTAGAGATGTTGACCGTTTGTGGAACAATTAATGTCTTCTAAACCAAAAGAGTGCGGTGACGTGTTCGGCGTTTTATTTTTATTTTTTTTTCATTCTTTTTTTCCTGTCTTTCCTTTTTTTGTTCTTTTTTTGAGGGCGCTTCCGTCGCACCAGTTTCTAGCTATGTGCGACGAAAGCCATTGCGTCATTCTGTTAGTTTTTCCACTGAAGTGCGCAAAGGGTGCGTTTAGGGAACTTGTAACTGCAACGACAATTACACCGGGTGTTACACTTAACTAGAATCAAGTTATGCACCTTAACCGAAAGTAGCGCACCTTAGGCGAATGAAACCAACAGTCTACAGTATCGTAGTCGACTTGAATTACCCAGACCATGTTTTCAAGTGCACTTAGTTAGCCAATTAGTTACCTTATATTCAGCAAATTTTTAAATATTTGCTTTAAGCCACACGTTTGATTGAAAACGTTATAGAACATACTCAGACACTCAATGAAATTGTTTAAATGACGTTATCTTTCACGTGGTTCTTTTTTCTAGATTTTGAAGAAGAACAAAAGACATCTTCCGCATTCTTGTTTGCAACGCTCTCAACAGTGTTTTCAATGTTTCACGCCGGTTGCGAAAAATTGCCGTCGACTTGATAACGGCGGCCAGGAAACGGGACGACCAGGGCAATGGGCAAGCGTTGCGTCTGGCTGATTCGTGTGCTTCGGATTTTGCTTCGGATGACCATGCCAGTCTGTGAAAGCAAACTTAATTTTTGATGCCTCGCGGTGTGCCCCGACACGCTGTTAAACATGAGCAACATTCAGCGATCGTGCCGGT
Organism: Dermacentor silvarum; assembly: GCF_013339745.2. Taxonomy (NCBI): domain Eukaryota; kingdom Metazoa; phylum Arthropoda; class Arachnida; order Ixodida; family Ixodidae; genus Dermacentor; species Dermacentor silvarum. The sequence goes on from NC_051154.1 coordinate 139,658,713, forward strand.
GTCGGCTGGCGTTGTGGTACTCGGCGTCGACGCGTATATCTTGGCGACGTCGGTAGAAACAATGAACCTGGTTCGGTCTATATGGGACAAGCGCGCCTACTTCCCCCAACAGATTTTGAACAGAGCAAGAGTACGAAGAGAGGGGTCATTTGCTACAGGATCTGCTGATCTAGCGCGACGTTTCAACTATATAAGGCTCCTTGCTGCTCATTAGATGTCATCGATCTTCTACCATGGATACCACCGACAATATGTCACCATTGTCCCCCTCCTCGCAAAAATAAATAAATAAATAAATAAATAAATAAATAAATAAATAAATAAATAAATAAATAAATAAATAAATAAATAAATAAATAAATAATAGTAATAAACCCTCCCTGGGTCTCCAAGGTCACACGCATGCATAACGCAATCAATCTGCGGACTACGGCAAATAAAACACATCAAGCATAAACAGATCGGCTGCGACTTGAGCTGGGCGAAACGCGCTAGGCAAATGAGCTACGACTTGGCTTGAACCAAAATGACTGCGGTATTTTGTGATGTGAAGGTTCTGCTACGCTGATAGAGGGGACGCTGAGAAGTTGGTTAGTTCTGCACGTGAGGCCAGCAAGTGCCTCGCGCAATGGACGTCGTACAAGCGCTCTTTGCATCCACGAAACAGGCCGATTGCATCATGCGGGGACCCCAATGCTGAAGGCATAAAAAGTGCAATCAATCGGAATTTCTTGACAACCTATTTGAGCATTCTGATTTGAGGCGAAAGTAATGTCGGCTTTTAAAAGTGTAATTAGCTTGTAAAGGCGGAACTATGCTACCTGCCACAAGCGTTTTTAAGATGTCTTAAACATAAAAAAAGAAAGAAAAAGAAACAGAAACAAAAATAAGATACGATACCGTACAAGAAAGGCTAATAAGCTTTAGCTAGCGGCAAACGGCCAGGGCCGCGATAACGGTAAAAATAAAAGTAAGACTAACATTGAGCAAAACAGTCCATTGCCACACACGTAAATAAGGTCGGTGCGAGTGAAGGAGTAAGATGAAACGATATGGTGGGAATGTGTTGAACACGCAGCTTGGTGTGCGTGCGATAACGGGAAAAAAGTACCATGTAGCCAGGTAGGCGGCAGTGTGCCGACGTGAAAACAAGCCGGGCGGGGGGAGGGGGGCGCACGAAAATAAAGAATTAGCGACGGCACAGTGCGGCCGCGGCAGCGACCTGGCTTATTCCCGATGCGGGGTCCGATAGCCGGCACGCACCAGTTGGCAGCGGTCCACTCGCTTGCGCTGCAACCCAATCCGCGGCACGCTAAGGACTTTAGTTTGTAATACATGCGTGCATGAATGAGAGCCCAGTTCTAAAGCGTCTACGGACGAGTATCGCCGTTAGTGGCACGCACTGCGACTTCGATTCAATTGCGGCGGACTATATGGGTCTACCTTTCCTGGTGGTACTTGTTGCGGAATTTTGTCAAACCGCGAGAAGTACCGAACTTCAGGTGGTGTTTTGTTCCAGTGCGCTTTTCTTCTTTCGAATCTTTAGGTCAATTCCATTCGGCTGCGCTTCCTGAGCTAGTCCAGAGGGGCTCCACTTCGGGTTTACTTTCGCCGGTTCCGCATGGCGCCATCGGCACGTTGCCATCCGTTTCCCGGTGTGCAGGCTTCGTGCAGGACGAGTTCACAGTATCTCCTACACTTACCACAGAGATAGTGCAGGACTAGTGCAGTTGGTTCCGGGTCGGTTCTGCACGAGGATGAACTGGCGCTGAACTGGCGTGAACTAGGTATGCGAAGTGCTGGGAGAATCGAATGGGCCTTTTGTACGCGACAGTGACTACCTTGAACTCCCAACTGGTGGTGGTGTTCTTAGTGACGTGTGCCCTATATAGTAGTAACTGCGGGTCGTTTTATTTCTTTGTTGCTTGTCTTTTTTTTATTTGCGCAGATGATTGCGCACTCGTCTTTTGAACAAATTTGTTGCTGTAATGCGTTTATTTCTCCTGATGTAGTTACCATTTCAACGGTAAAGTATTTGTACTTTGTCAAAATTTCCAATTTTGTTCAAGACAATCAGTGAAACAGGTTCCCGTATAGAGACATTCTTTGTGCTCTTGAGTTCGTCTGTGTATATAGTGCTTGTTGATGTTCTGCTTCTGTTCTTTTTTTCTGTTTTTTTTTTTTCTTGCTTGAGTAACGAACTTGGGATAGCGTACGTACGTACCTCCCCATGCTTCTACACCTATAAAAAAAAAGAAGAAGAAGAAGAAAAAACAGTACACGAAGCACACTGGCGTGCAACACACAGAAGTGCTCAGGTGTGTCTGTGCAGACTTGAGAATAAACGTGTACAGTGTTTAGCCGCAGCGTTCGGTGTTCTTGTTCTCTTTGTGTAGCAATTCATGTTTGCCCCGTGTTATATCAAGGAGACAAACAAGTCTACTGCTTGCGTTTTAACGCCTTGTATCTTACTTCCTGCCTGATATTATTGCTTAAGTTTATTGAGTCGGTGATGCCAGCTTGGTGAATTTAGCGTCATGCCTCTGAGCACGAGGTAGCTGGTTTGATTCCTGGCTCGGGTGATCGCATTCCGCGGATTGCGAAAGCAACCTGTGTTCTTAGATTTAAATGCGCGGTAAATAATCCCTGGATGGACAAGAATATTTCAAAGCCATCCATCACCCGTTTTTCTACTATGGTGTCGCTGATAAACCCAGTGTTTCTTTGGGACGTCAAGCCAAATCAGTCAATCAGCTTGGTCGCAACATAGGTGCGCGCGCATCTATTCAAGAGTGAAATATCGTTTTTCTTTATTTTATACATTCCAAGTTTTAATGAAACTATTCTGCTGGTAAATTGGGTCGTTAAAAAAGACGAAAAACAGCAGAATAATAATGACTTTTCTCTTTGGTGCATCGGCTTCCGATGCCAATTTACGTTTTAATTCTGCGCTCTCGGGAGCACGCTGTTCAGGACAAAGGGGATAATGTCACGCTTGTCGGGAACAAAGAAAAACTAAGACCACGGGGAAAAGAAGTGGCGACATGCCGCCCGCCATAAGTGAAAGAAATTCAAACGAAAACCAAGAAGCGCCGAGGCAACACAGCAGCGAGCGGGCGCAGTTGCTTGTGCGGTTATGTAACCGTCATTAACTTTCAGCCCGTGGCCACTTCAGTTAGCTTGCACGCTTGGCGTGACGAACCGTTTCTCCGCGGAGGTTGTATATACACGGCGCGTGCGAGGAAACGCCGCCCACCGCGGTTGTGCACGCTCTGGTGCACGCGGCCGATTGTCTACTTGCGATACTGTCGGCGCACGCCTCTCCTTCCCGCTTACCTCCTCCTTATCTCTGCTCAATTTGTAACCAAGTTCTTTGTGCACAGAGTTTTAAATCGACAGCCCGCCATAGTCGGGAAAAAAAAGAATAATTCGTAGCGTACTTGCTCCCCTACACACATCCTTGTTCCGTATTCAGCCTTCCGCAAGGCCACATTTTGGCTTAAGGGCGTTCTTAACCAACCTGATTTATCGAAGCCATGTTTTTCTTTTTCTTTTTTATAACGGAACCACCAATTGATGTTCGCGAATGTGGCAAACAAGGAGCGAGAGAAATAAATGTTAGAGGCAAGCTGTAGGGAGGTTTAAAGGGGCTGCGAACCACCCCTTTAACTTGGTAGGTAATCACATTCCGAGGGTTAAAAGCTCCGTGCTCTATCCACAGAGCTCCATTGAAGCCCGCTGCCAGATTACGTCAGGCGGCGGCAGCCCCTAAGCGCCAGGCTTCGGTGGTTTTGACCACGAATTATTTGCGCGTATAGCTAACACGCATGCTCGCCCTTCCCGATATGCAAGTAGTGTTGTGCGCGCTCCCGGCTTATGCGACAAATTCATCAGTCCTTTTATTGAACCTACCGAAGTTATTGAGTAGACTCACCCGGTTAATTAGCGCGTCTCGCCTGTTCGTACTCCTTCCGATCGTCGTTGCCGTGGGACAGAGGTAGTACATGTTTTTAGTTGGCAACCATGTACTCGGTACTTTTCACAATACTCCCACGCGGCCGGGCGGTCGTTTCCGCCGCGAAGGAGAATTAGTGTGAGTTCAGCATGTGACTTCCACCTTCCTTACCTGTACATATCATATCATCACGCGTAGATCTTTCTCATATGTACAGATCATTATCAGCACGCATCGCATATTCTTCGGGGCCGTAGCTCGAGCTCCACTTGAATAAAATGGTTCCCTACAGTCTATATATAGAGAAAGGCAGAGAGATCAGCCCGAGCTTGTGTGCTCTATCCTGCAACAAGGTGGAAGGTAAAAAGAAAAACGAAAGAGGGATGGAGGATGATGATGACAAGATTGAGGTGCGATAATGCTGAACGTCAACACAGCAGCATTCTTTAAGTTTTGAGTACAGGCCTGTGTCGTGCAAAAACTATAGCATGACCCGTACTGTTCTTTTAAAGGACATCTCGTGTGGGACTCCATTGTCTCGTCGCCGTTCCTTTGTCACTCGGTGGCTGCTTTGAGAGAAGCGCCTGCCTCTGAACGCACTCGCCAATCTCCTTGCGGAGTTCCAAGGAATGTACTACCTTCGTTGGGAGTACATTCCTTGGAAAGCGCCACAATCATTCCGGCGCCTTCACCACTAAGGTGTTGGGTTGGATTAGTTGGTTAGGTTTTATCACAACTCCGGGGGCCCGCTGTCCAACTATAGCGGCAAGGTGCATACCGAAACAGCGCAAATGACAAGGACGCATGAGAACGACAGAGCGCTTCATCACTGCTTCAAAGAATCGGAATGCGGTGGCCTCCGTCAGGAGGCACCGCATTCATGACACACTTTAAGGCAGCATTTAGCACATGGAGATCTAACTAGAGTTTTTCGGCTGCAGGAGAGGAGTGCGCTGAAAGTAACAGGCAAAATCACTTCCGAGATTTACGCCCGACTCTTTCGACTGCTGACGGAGAGCGATCTGGACAAAGAAGCGGGATAAGTGCGCGAAAATTTGGACGTCGCGTGCTGGATTCATCCGCATTGTCGATTGAGTCGCAAAGCATGGTCTTTGTCTTGTATATGGGTTTCAAACTAGTTCTATATTCATAAAGCCGCTCGTATGCGCAAGAGAGGTTCGCATTGTCTGACTAATGTAGATAATCGGTAAGATGACGGCGAGCGCATTGGTCCGTGGCAAACAGTTTTTGCATACGAAACGCTCCGTTTGCATTTTGCTAATTTGTAGGTGAAAGTACATGTATTTCCGTTTTTTTCTTTCTTCTTTTTTTTTCGCTTTGCGGTTAAACTAATTTTGTGCTTTGAAGCTTCCGCTGGTTGGCGTATATACGCTAATCATGGCGTTATACCTTCTGCAACCATAGTCGAACATTGTTGAATGTCTCCAGCGGTTTGCGTAAGCGAACTTGTCACGTCCTTCTTTCTTTATCTCTCCTTTTCTGTACGTGCGTACACAGGAAGGTAAGACTGGCGCAGATTTCTGCCAACAGCTATTTACGCAATTAGCCTGCAGGCTAGTGGTGGCGTAATTGGCACTGTATTGACGGAAAGCGTTTTCGCGACACGAGAGCGCAGACCGTTAATGTGTGCCCGTACCGTGCTGGAAAGTTTCCTTTGCTTGCCCAACAGGAAGGGTGAGGCCATTTTACTTGGTTTATTTCTACCTTTTTCTGTATTTCGCTCTCTCTCTCTCTTTTACCTCGAAGCAATACGCAGAATATGGCTAATCGGCACTACGGCATTTCTCATACAACCCCGTTGTCAATTAGAAAATGCTCGACAATATATATATATATATATATATATATATATATATATATATATACAGGAAAAGAAAACGAAAGTGTACATTGACAATTATAGAAATCATTGTTGTTGGCATACTCACTTTTCAATTCAGGTATCACTCAATCAACCAGTCAATATTTATTTTACTGAACATTTACATCAGCGCAAAAGGGAAACGACGAAAAAGCTGGGAATAATGCACCTTGCCAACGCGCCATCCACCAAGTAGGAGCAATGACACCAAAAGACGTTAACTTACCTCGTAGTTCTAAGCAGACTGACAAGAAATGTATTATAAAGCACACAACAGCGTGGATAGCGTTCGCCATTACAAAAAAAAAAAGCAGACAAAAAATTATTTCTATTACAGTGGTAGTGTTTCGATTCCGATACCGTGCTGCGCATATGTGCCAAGTCTGGTAATGTGTGACTTAGTTTTTGAGCATGTAAATAGGGCGTGATAATGGAGTTTTCCGGGGGGCTTATATCGATGGAAATAAACACCATGAGTTATTTCAAGGTTAGCAAGTGTCCAAACTTTGTCAAGCTTCCCGCGATTCGCACTAATGTAGGACCCTATCAGCCTGTACATGTGCATGCCAGATGCCGTAATAAGGTTATGTTTCACGAAAAACTGTCTTGTGTGTTCAAAGTATGAAATGTCCTCGAGTGACCTGCCATCGCTATTTTCTGAAGTATTGTTAGCTTATTCAAATTTGTTGATGTAGAGTTTCCACCATATTAAAGCACATTAGTTCAAGTGGGTGGGGAAGAGAGCTTGGTATATTAGTCGCTTTGCATGTTGCTACAGGCAACCGGCCACGATTTAAAGCACCGACCCCTCGTCTGAGGTTGAGACAAATGTAATCCAATTATTCGTTCCCCGATGCACGCTTCGTAAAATATTGCCCCTAGCGTCTTCACTAATTTTGGGCCACTGCGATTTTGTATAGACCTAGGGTAAAGTGGTCAGGTAGAGCCATTGGTCAAGTAGAGTCATTGGCACAGATGTGCAAACGGCTTGAAAGAGGACACATTTCGTTTTTGTTTCATTTAACATTAGATTATTTTTTACCATACTTGAAGCTAATAAAAGGGGTTAGATCAATGTGTTTCAACATTACCAAAATATTTTCTAGTAAAAATATTGTGCAGTCATCGGCATAAATAATAAAATTACATTAATTATCAAGGTTCATGATGTCATTAATGTAATATAAAAATGATACAGGCCCTAGAATACTACCTCGGGGCATACCGGTGTTAATTGGTTTTATCCGCCATCTACAGCCATTTATCACAACATACTGAGACCACGCGCTCAGGTAACAGGGTGTCCCAACTATCATCTTGCTCTGTGGTCGCTCAGAACGCTCGGCTATCGCCACGACGTCCCAACTATCATGCCCCAATATTTAAAAATATGCAAATGCCACGTAGCTGGACAGAACCAAGGTAATGTTGTTTGACGTCGCTTGGAGATACTCGGATTATTTTTTTACATTCCACCTAATTATATAATTAGTCTTAATTAATTGATCAACTCAAATATTATAATTACATGAAAAGTAAATGAGAAAATTGTAGAGCAACACGAAATACTTCCGCTACAGCTTTCTGTTGCTCAATACATGCTACATAAAAGTGTTTTTCCGAGCGTGAAAGGAGCCCGTGAATACACGCAAAATTGCCGCGCGACTGGCCGCTCGAGGGACCTTGCGTGTATTCGCGGGTTTCCTTCACGCTCAGAAAAACACTTTTATTTAGCACGTATTAAGCAACAGAAAGCTGTATCGGGAGTTCTTTATGTTGCTCAACAGTTTTCTCATTGACACCTTTAATCTAATTATACTATTTGAGAAGTTGATTAATTAATACATACGAATTATGTAATTAGGTAAAATGCAATAAATAATCTGAGTATCTCCAACCGACGGCAAACAACATTACCTTGGTTCTGGCCAGCTACGTGGCATATGCATATTGTTAAATCTTGGTGCATGATAGTTGAAACTGAAACATCTGAAAGGACAAATTGTCATTAACCATTGAAGTGAATGAAAATATAAGCAGATTTGCTACTGCTGAAAGTTAATAGCTCGTCGTACACCCTGATCACACAAGAACCATAGTATAAAGTTCACATGGAACAAAACAAAGAAAAAAAGAACTGCTTTCCTCTTTCATTTGAACTGTGTAACGTATACAGAAAGGGGTTAGAATTGCCGTTAATCTTGTTCTAGATTAAACAAAAGGGAAATGAAAGCAAGGACAACTTGACGCCTTTGGAGCTGAACCCACAACCTTCGCTTGACGCGTGTGGTGCTCTATACGCATAGAACTACGGCAGCGGCTGTGCCTCCGCCCACTTTTTTTTTCGTTCCCACAAACCAAATGGATGTAAGTTCGACTTCCCGCTCTGGCAAGTTAGCTTTTCTTCCACTTAACAATTCATTTTCCTTTCTTTAAAATAATGTGATAATTAATTCAACCTTTGTCTCCATATCACAGGATAGTCAATTCGTGTTGGCACGTAAAACCCCATAATTAAATTTTTAGGAGAGAAAATTTTTGTGAAATTTTAGGCGTTCATTCCCCCCCCCCCCCCCCCCCTGACTTCCTTGGCGTCATAAGGTTGTTACGTGACTGGAAAACGCGAGCCGCTCGGTTCTCCTAATTCATCTCGCTCATTTACACTTATCGCATGAAACACACGACCAGAGCAATGCCGACACCGTCATGCATAACTCACTCACTCTGATTCACTCACTCACACAGGGTCTCCGGAAGTGTACTTTCAGTGGGCGGGAGGAATGGATTATATCTATATTAAAAAGGAGTTATCGCTTTTAAATGTTCAATACTCCGCGCTTGGCATCTAAACCACTCGAGTGTCATTTCTGTGTGCATACAGTATACATGTGCTCTGTTTCAAATAAATAATTTGTTGAAATTAGCGCATGTGTCGTACTCGCTTCACTTGCAGTACGCACCAGCTGAAGAAGCTTTTGTCAAGAAAACCTAACTTCTACAAAGTTTCCGAATAAAAGCATTATTCCATTTGTAAGAATCAACGGTCTCAAAAATACTGCGCTCAGATTATTGAAAACTATAACAAGATAAGTGTCAAAACTTATGTGATGTACACAACTGTAAGTGACCAGGTTTTGTAGCAAGAGCAAGCCGAAATGGTGCCCTATGTATGTGAGTGTAAAAGTGTGTAATATTGAGAAGACTCAATGCGTCGCTTCAGTTAGGACTTCAAAACGGAATCCGTGAACCCTTAAACGGTTAAACCATTGGTAAAACCCCGAGCGCGATTACTGAATGTGCTGCGAATGCCGTTAACTGTGACGTTGTGGCGTTCAAGGCGTTCAATGCTAGTGCTAAGGACTTTTCAAATAATCTTTTAATAAATTCTGTTTTCTGTCGAAATGTGCAAGATTACTTATTTCGTATATCAAAGACAGCGTCTACATCGCCTGCCAACGCAGTTGGATGCAGCGCGGTGTGGTCTTTTCATACCTGTGTACACCTGTAGCGGCACTTCACGTGTATGAAGCAGGCATAAACAGCAAAATATGAGATGGAGCATCACAATAAAACGCCAAAGTAGTATTTGCTGGGTTGAAGCTAATATGTAATAAATGCTGGCCACATTTACCTTCATTACAGCCTCCCAAAGTTTCTTTATCGCGATAGTAGCAAGTAGTACACAATGCGGAATTTTCGCACTTGTCTGCGGAGGTGACTGGTGTTGCGGCGCCGGTTCCTTCAAGCTCGACCGGCGCTATTACTGGGTAGCGTGGCGTTCTCGGCAGACTGCAGGCGTCCGGTAGACCATGGCGATTTCTTAGTGCGAAACTTGCACAGTTCATTTCATGGATGATGAAGGTTAGAAAAGAGAAGAGAATGAATGATAAAATACATGGCGGGGCCGCTTAAATAGGTCTCATCGTAGGCGGGATTTCGCCACGTCACGTGACAGGTACTGAGTCCAGTCGGGGGTTCGGCAGCTGCTTCCTCTCTCCTAGGCGAAGTTTCTCGGGCTTGCCTCCGATAGCGGTGACTCGAGGCTTCTGTCGTGCACCGCTCGCTCTCTGGGCGCACGTACACAAAGGGCCGGTAAACACTGCGACACAAGGCCCCGGTGGTACACAGTTCGGGGAAGGCGGAACCCCTCGCCTGCTGGGCGTCCGCACACAAAGGGGGCCATAAATCACTGCGAATCGCCCGCCAGATTGAGGACCACTCGAGACAACCATAGCAAATCACGGATTCATCCTCCGTTGGTTTAGGCATGGGTCTCCGATAATCCCCCCTGCACGGGGCGTCACATGTCAATCGTAACACTGGCAGAGCAGCGTGAGGACTGATTTAACACTGTCGCCTAGATTCTAGACACTCGTTTGGTCTCTGAACTGCTTTCGAAAAGCAGATAGTTCGCCGACGCTTTTAACCGGTGGTAATTTGAAGTGAATTGAGGCTTTCAGTTGTTTTCAGCATACAAATATGAAGTCACTGAAGTGCTACACGTGTAATTAATTTTTGAAGGATTCATAGCATTGTGCTGCTTCCGGATCAGTTATGACAGGACCATTATGCAAAAATGACATACAACTGAAGTCTGCAGTGCGTCTCTCGTCGTGATGCGCCATATTGCCTTGGTGGTTCAGGAAAGCTTCGCTTTCAACCGATTCCCACGGCGTGTGGATCGGCATATATTTTTCAAATATTCAGGCCTCCATATTGCGATGCAGAAATGGTCATTCTGACCCGCCGAGAGACCGTTCTGTTATCTCGAAGTAACGTACTACGTTTTGTCGCTTCGCTGTCGACGCCACAATGCACATATATGCAGGCGCAAGTAGGTAGAAGTTGTTGCAACACACGATACCAATGTGTTGTTTGTGTATACTGCACCGAATGTACACTCATTCGACAGCGTCTACACACAAATGGCCGGGGGAGTTGTGTCGTTTAAAAATAGAGAAGCGCTAAGCAGAACGCCTTTGCGCTGCCATTCCACACGTGCGCGGAAAGCCACCGAACGGGGAGGGCCGTGCTTCCTCCAGAAACCGAGAGAGCTCGCTCAGGGTGTCGCGGGCTCATTGCGTGATATTCTAAAATAAAGCGCTCGCGCGCGCTCGGGAAGCGCTCGCCGCGAGATCTTCCAGATTAGACGGCGCTCCCCGCGCGCTCGTCTGTATGCAGCGCGTTTTGCTGCTCGCAAGGCAAGCGAGAGAAAACTCGCTCTGTCCGCCAGAGGAAAACCGCGGCTCCTTCCCCAAACCGGGTTAGCATGCCAGTGCCGCCCGGCTGTCGCCGCCGCTGAACGCTTGCCTGTCGGAAAATTCGGAATTAGACGGAGACGCGGGAATGGCCCGGGATAAAAGCATTCTTTCTGGTATTCTTTTCTAGTTCCTGCAACAGGTGGGTTCAGCGGAAGCCTGCCGGCTAATTGCACTCGGCGAAGACGCATTACACGCGGCTGTGGTCGTATTTACTCACTCTCAAGCTACAACGTGAGAGACACACACATATATTTATGTATACTTTTTGTACTTGCCTGGCGTCGTGCTTCCATGCCAGAGACGTTTGCTGCGGCAGCCGTCTTGCTGTGGCCTGCGTCATGAATGGCTGCAGCCTGAAAGCTGTCTCGTGGAAATGTAGTTACATTTGTAAAATATATTTCAGTTACTCGGTGATCAAGACGGAAACCATTGCCCCAGGTAGACTATTCTGACGCAGTGTACATGTAACTGGAGCATCGCCGCTCTCACACGATACGCACAAAGGAGGTCGCCCGTCACTGATTCCATGCGCTTAGAGGTTTCCCCTTTCAGTGACTTCGTTTTTGGTTCCGCCTCGGCAAAGTTCGGGTCGCCCGCTGAAGGACATCGTAACTTGCAGTTACCCATCGCGGTGACTTAAGCGGCTAAGGCGTTGCTCTGCTAGGCACGAGGTCGCGGGCTCGATTCCTGGCCGCGGCGGCTGCATCTAAATGGGGGCGAAATGCAAAGACGCTCGCGTACCGTGCATTGGGTGCACTTTAATGAAGGCCAGGTGGTCAAAATTATTCCAGAGACTGCGGTGCTCCTCATAATCATGTCGTGGTTTTGGCACGTAAAACCTCAGAATCTAAATTTAAATTTCAATATGCAGAGTTTCTCTGTGACACCAGTTAAGAGCGCGAAACTAGGTTTGCTTTATCTACCCTTTCCGTAACGCCCAGCCGACGGCGGCCGTCGTCATTATTGTTCAGACGTCTTCACCAGCTCCACCCTCGCCATAAGGCAAAGAAAAAGAACGCTTTCCACCAGGCCACCGTCATTGGGATTCAAACTCATAACCCCGTCAAGCCGGACGCGCTAACCACTGCACTGTCACCCAACATTCGCGCTTAGTAATTTGTGCAAGGTTTTAGCTTCACACGGAGTCTGAGAGAGTAGTGGCGTCTGTGGATGCATTTAGGAATCCACAAATGGCAGGACTGCACTGAACGAGGACAAGGTTGCGTTCATAGAAAAGAGGAAGCTGTTCTTGAGATGATTGTGGTGTCCCTTATGAGAGACTGCCGGTCTCTTAGTAAACGGTTTCAGCGCCAGAGGGATCGCTAAAGGCTGGTGATTTTTCATCTTCCTTCTTACAACTCAGTGGTTTCCTGTTATTCCGCTCGCGCCTAACTTATATGTATGTGTTTCTCGGTTACAACAAAGTTATTCTTGCGGCAGGAAGTATTAGGTATGAAAAAGCTTCGTTTTACTTTGACTGGCCTTCAGAATGAGCTGTAATAAAGTCAACAAAGTGCGGGGTCAGCGCTTGGCGCTGACCCCGCACATGGTGTTTATTAACTCCAAAAGTTCATTAAAATATCTCGCACAAGTGCAAGGCCGATGATTGACCGGTTTCCTCAGACTATCAACATGTTCTCCGATAGTCACCACGGTATAGTTTACGTGGCTCTAGCATTCTGCTGCTGAGCGGCAGGCCGCGGGTGTGGTTCTTGGATGCGGCAGGCGAATTCTGGTGGGCTGCTTGCACGTGAACGTAGATTTTTTTCTGCACGTTAAAGAACCCCGGTATGGTTAAAATTAGACCGTAGCTCTCCACTACTGCGTCTATGAGTGCCCTGCGGTGTTTCCGAATGATCGGAGTATAATTTTTACTCCGTGCGGGCGGAATTTTTGCGTGGTGCCTTCGGAGTTTTTTTTTTTTTTCTGTCATATTTATTTTTTACTTCGAGATGGACGGAGTTTTTTCGAGGTGCACCGGGAGTATAAAAAAAAGACACGTCAATTTTTATGTAGAGGCTTCGGGTCAAATTCCGAAATATACACACAAGAATAAGCCAAATTCCGCGATACAAGTGAACGAAACCAGACAGACCAAGCAATACATAAACACAAACATTTGAGAAACACCCCATGAAGAGCTGTGAAAGACATCCAACGGACACTCGACACACAAGAAGCAACCCTGCCAGTATATATAGCCACGATAATGTGGGCCTCGAAACGGCCTAGCGAGCAGCTGTAGTGTTTTCAGAATTACGACTCACAGGCTCGCACATATGAGATCGGCCTCTCTGAAAGTAGCATTAAACCTAAATCCACACGGAACTGTTAACTTAGAATATTGAAAAAACAACGTTCATGGCATAATGTTTCAAAATTAGAATACCATTCCGTGAGCGCTGAAGCGACTTCGCACACTGCCGGCGTCCGCGGCCAAAAAGTAGTGCGTTAGTGACAGTACGCAAGAAAAATGTACGTGCGCGTGCTTCATGACAAAATTAGCTTCGTGCGAAAGAATTGTGGCGGGACAACAATTTATTACATGTGAGCATGACCCGTAGCAGCCTACGTAACACCGAAAATTGCGTAGTCATACATTTTTTTCACCGCACTACTTGTTCCGCGTCCAAGCAATGTCTCTCGGCTGTGAAACGGAGACATATCGCTGATTTGGCAAACGAATCCTCACGCTCGGAGCCAGCAGGTATGCTCTTAAATCAGTATGTTGGATGGAGCATGATGTTAATGCAATATCCGAAGCAACGACGTGATCAAAACAGAACTGAGCGATAACAATTCAATTCACATCGCTTTATTTATATTGTTTCCAACCAATTCACATAAGAAGCTTTAATCACAGTACGTACTTACGTCCTACCGTATTTCTTGGGCGAGGATATCCGTACACAGATTCATAAAAGAGTTGCTTGCACCATGGTCTAACTTACTGGCAGCACAGCACCCTGACGAAGTCGGAATATGGCATTCATGTGCGGCTGTCACGGACGTTGTCGCTCGAACCGTGGCTGCTGTTGCCATTGCTACGCGGCGCTTTACACCGGACGTTGTCAGAATATACTCAAAAGGACATAAAAGTGGTATTGAACACACTGAGGAACACAAGTCAAGGTCCCGCAACACGAAAGCACAGCCAGAAACCCGAGCCGACATCACGAGTCAACCGGCAGCTTCGTGGTCACAACTAAGCCTTTTTCCGCACTTGAAATCGTTGCTCTTGCATTCATCGTTGCCAGCAGAGTGATCACAGCTAACGCACATGAAGATGATATACAGTGAGCTTCAGGCACGCCTATAACACTTTCTGAAAGGAAGTATAGGAAAGAAAATCGGCGAAACGCTGGCACGGAACGACACTTCACAGATGTAAACAACCGTCAGCCATGAGCACCGCCGACTCCGCCGAACGCGGCCGGTCGCTGGCGCGGCGCACAGCCTTATGGGAAGCCTATGGGACGTTAAATCCACTACTCAGTCAACGTGTGCGCTGCATGTAGCCTAGTGCGGCGAATATGCGGAAGCGCACCACACTACTGCAACGGCTCGAGCTTCGAGCGTCGGCATAACGATTCCCATCGTTATGCTTACGCCAAGCTTTTGGGGCTATAACTTCGACATCGTGAGCCTGGTGCGATTGAAGCAGGCGGAGGCCTCGAAATGCCGTCGCTCAGAAAATAGGTTTTAGAAGCCGCGAAAGAGAAGCAACGCAAACGACCACAGGGTTTTCTTGAGAGCCGTGGAAAAATTAGTAAAAAAAAAGCAACGAAAAAAAAAGTCTATTGTGTGTAGACTTCCGCAGTGGAGACACTTGGTGATGAAACGTCAAGCATGCCAGGTAGGTTATGTTGAAATTCGTAAAAGTTAAAGGAGCCGTGACTATAGCGCTCTCCCGCGTACATTAGGCTCTCGCCAGTCAAAATCCCTGCGTGTATGCTCGCAACACTTCCCACGGGCATCTTGGTTCGCGCACGACAGGCTATTGCGCCGAATAAGCCGCACTTCCTTGCGTTTTGTTCTCACCGAACCGGCCGCGTTGACTGGGTCGTCGTAAGCAGGAAACACTCCATAGGACTCTTCCAAGTACCTCTGGTTAACGAGAGTGCTCGCACTATTCGAGAGTTCGCTTGAAGCGGGGCCATGGTAAGCGGGCTCCGCTAGCATTTTCTTGCGGCATTGCGGCATTGCGGTAATATGCTAGCGGAGCCCGCTTACCATGGCCCCGCTTCAAGCGAACTCTCGAATAGTGCGAGCACTCTCGTTAACCAGAGGTACTTCAATAAAGTGCGCAACGATCAATGACAAGTTACGATCGTCGTGGTGATGGTGATAGCGAAATTTTATAACTATTACTATTTTTGAAACTTCTCACCGGAATACACGCAGAATACTTGACTGACCTGTTCTGCGCCGCCGTGAACATCTAGTGGTAGGCGCTCACCTAATCACAAGGATAAGTGTCATCTGGAGGATTGCGTCAAAGCACCGCTGCGGCCTCATAACAAGAAGAAAAGAAAGGAAACGAAAGAACTTCTGTAGGTGTTCTTTTCGGTACCCTCCTAATACAGTGCGTTCTCACGTATTTGTTACATGGGTATGGCAGTCGCGACCACTGATCTTACATAGTACAGGTCAGTGGTCGCGACAAGCAAATGAGCTACATATCCCAAACAATTTCAGCGTTGAACAAGTAAGTGAAATCACGAAATCACACGCGTCAATTTTCCGTGATCAGTATTTAGCCTTAGTGATTGAAAGCGTAAAAATGTCATTAGGATCTCATTGTTTGCTCTTCTGTATCGGCGCAGTTTTTGAAGTGGTATGAAAGTCGATTTTTTTTGTCGTCCCTCATTGCTCGGTGTCCCTGCGCGGTGCAGCACAAGCCGACTCCGTCCTTTTGACAACCGTTCCTCAACGCTACTTTCTTGGAGAAAGAAAAAAAAAAGAAAACGGCACCTACGCTTTATCAGCGAACGTTGAGGTACGAAAGAAGCCTCGACTACGTTCGTGCGGAGGCTAAGCAATCGAGCCTTCCCGTCCGAGTCCGAGCTCTTCGATGGATCGTCGCCGTGCGACACTGCGAACCGTTTCATTGGACATACCCCTTCCTAGTGTGTTGGCGTACCCACTCAGGGGTGGCTGGATATCGGGCGGTGACTGACCTAGGCACTCCAGACTGATGTCTGTTCTTCCCCGACCAGGAAAACACTGCCTGGTCGGCTTCTCTTGCTCCTAATTATTATCCAATTGAACTTCTCTTGCGCAGCCGATCGGTAACGTCCTCTGTGGCGCTGGTACCGTCCAATGAAGAGTCAAATCGAATAAAAAAAAACCCAAATTCATTCAGGAAGAGCTTCAGAAGGTGACGCCTCACTACCAACTGATCACCAAAGTACGGCAGTTTGGTCGCGGTGGCATTCTCTGCTGTTCGCCAGACCAGGTCTATATTAATGACCTTAAATGTACAACGTTTGCATCACATCGGTGAGCTCCTTCATTCCTGCTGACTTAGCTTGTGTTAAAGGGCTAGTTCGTGGGGTCTACTTGGGCCTTTCCCCTTCAGAGATTTTATAAATGTTTTCTGTTGCCGGAGCTGCGTCCATATTTCGTTGCTCTCGCTTATCTGAGAATAAGAAGATCCCCACAGAATAAGTCATTGTTACCTTCGCTGGAACAACTCGTCCGACAGAGATGAAACCATGGCCACTCATTTACCGGGTTGAATCGCTATCTCCTCGCCCCCTTCAGTGCATTAAGTGTTGGCGCTATGGGTATAGCATTAAGGGATGCCGATAGGTTACTGGCGATCGTATATGTGGAGAAAACCACGAATCAAAACATTGTTCATCACAGTACGAACAGTGTTGTCTCTGCAGTGGTTCGCACTCAGCTGACTATGCTAACTGCTCTGCGAGAGCGCAGGAATTGCAAACTTTAGAGATAATTGAGCAAAAGAGATGCTCAAGACGGGAAGCCCGTGCTATCATTGCAGAGCGATCTCGTGGGTATGCCGGTGCATCCAAATCGGCTGTCTCATGTGGTCGACTCATCGCTTTTTGATGTAATAGCTTCGGCAGTCGAGAAGGCAATGAAGAAGGCAACGGAAAATTTATTTGTGAGCCTATCGGAGTCATTGGCACAAACGGTTTCCACACAAACGACTCAACTCCTTCGGTTCGGCCCGCCCAACCGTGGCCTCTAAACTTTCTATGCCTTCAGATGCGAATGATGCTAAAACATCGAATCCAGGCCCTTATACAATTCGGCCTAACGTGACCCGTCCTGTGTATTACTAAAAACAGGAATCAGATTACAGCTCAGATTGTGGCTTGCGAGAAACACACATGGAGCTTGACTCCCGTGCTTTTAAACGTCGTGCATCTCCTGTAACGCAGGGATCTACCATGATACATAAGATGAAGACAAAAAAGGCCAGAAAGAGAATATTTCGAAAAAAATATTTTTGAATGATAGCATCCTAGACAAAGCAGTTTCTGCTGCCGGTCTCAACATAGGTACGCTAAAAATATTACAGTGAAATTGCCGTTCCATTTATTCCGCTGTTATTGGCATATATCACCTCTGTACCCAACACACCCCTAATATCATTGCATTGCAAGAAATACGGTTATCAGCAGAAAGGACATTTTATCTAAAAACTACCGTACATTTCGTTTAGACCATCCCTCTCGTGGTGGCAGCTTAGCTATCTTTATTTCTTCAAAAATTGTGCACCGGGCTAAATTGGCTTACCAGCTCATGACTTCAGAAAGCGAAATTCTAGCTATAGAAATTTCTATTCCAGGCTGCATTCCAATGACATTAGTTAATGCTTATTTCTAAGGTAGCGTTCACAATACTAGTGTTCTAAATTCAGTAATTACGTCCTGTGGAAAAGAAATCATTTTTGCCGTGGACTTTTAACTCCCATCATACCTCGTGGGGTTTTAAGACTGATTTGAATGGTAAAAGTTGGTGCGATTGGGCTGCTAACAATAATTTATTATGCATTAGCGCAATAACACCCACATTTGTTTGTAGTCAGGCACTTTCCGCGATAGATCTTACTTTCTCTAGCTCTAATTTATCTATATCCACATGCATGGTCTGTTATAAACTCGGGCACAAGCTGTGACCATCTTCCTATATTTTTTGAGCTTGTATGCCCGTGGAATCAAATTACGATGCATTCAAATACTTTCGTTAATTTCAGCAAATTCGAAAAGGTCTTACACATCGCTTTATCTAATAAGAAATAGGATAATGAAGAAGAAAAGGTCATAAATTTATTTTCTGTTTCGTATTCAGTAAAGAAGTCTAAATTCATGGTGCACTCCACTAAAAGTGGGTCCTCTAATCCTTGGTGGAACGCACTCTAGAGTTAAGTAATAGGATAATGAAGAAGAAAAGGTCATAAATTTATTTTCTGTTTCGTATTCAGTAAAGAAGTCTAAATTCATGGTGCACTCCACTAAAAGTGGGTCCTCTAATCCTTGGTTGAACGCACTCTAGAGTGCTCCCGCTATTACAGGATAAGAAAAGCAGCGTTGCAAAAACTCCTGCATAACCAGCGTCCTATCAATTGGAGAGACTATAAGTTCGCGGCAGCAACATTCAAAAGAACAGTTGCAAATGCGAAAGACAACTTTGATTGTAAGCACTTGGAATTTCTTTCAAACGCCACCAACAGAAAAGCACTGTTTCGATTTCTGAGAAATAAGAAGGTCCCTCCGGCCCAAATAAACGTTGACTCTGTGGTTTCAACACCCTGCAAATTGGCCACATTACTGGAGGATATTGCTAAAGGTATTGCTACATAAAAAGCGTTTTTTTCGAGCGTGAAAGACGCCCGCGAATACACGCAAAGTGCCTCGAGTGGCCAGTCGCGCGGCAATTTTGCGTGTATTCGCGGGCTTCTTTCACGCTTGGAAAAAAAAAACTGTTATGTAGCACGTATTGAGCAACAGAAAGCTGTATCGGGAGTTCTTCATGTTGCTCCACAATTTTCTCATTGACCCTTTTCATATAATAATATAATATTTGATAAGTTAGTTATTTATTGAGACTAATTCTGCAATTAGGGGAATGCAAAAATAATCTGATTAACTCCAAGCGATGGCAAACAACATTACCTTGGTTCTGTCCATCTATGTGGCATTTGCATATTTTTAAATATTGGTGCATGATGTTTGGGACACTCGATCTGTATATAAGATAAACATGCGTTTAGTGGTGGTCTTGAATGGTGAGAGCATCATTTTCCGAGTCGGGAAGCAGCCCTTTGAATTTGTGACTACAAGCAGGGCCAAAAGTTTGCGGAATGCGGTTTCCGCCGAACAGTCGAATGTCAGCTCACACCAGGCTGCGTGCCTAGGCTCACGGAATATTCTGCTTTTCCTCAGATGAATCAGACCTCTCATCCTGTAAACCCGTACATTTTAGTACGTCTAATACTGTACTGTCAGTTGGGCAGGTCACCTATGACCATTAGAGGCTTGCCTTCAAGCACACGCATACGCTGAAAACATCTAATTCAGCAGGTGTCGCATCATTACATAGTGCTGATTCAAGCCATTATTGCGAACCAACCAATGGTATTCTAATAATGGTTCCAAATAATTGCCTATTGCGGCGCTTATCGCATTCGCCTCAGGCGCTCAGAAGGCGAATTGAGCAAAAGCGGTAAGTGTAGAATTCATTGGACAAAGGAAATATTTAGAAGGGATGGTACCTCCACCTATCGGTGAACGCGAGAGCGAAGCCACGCGGACAGGAAAACTAAACGGAGCGAAAGCGGAGCATGGGAAAGAGAGCGAAGGGAAGGATGGTTTCGCAGGTGTGCGCATTGTGTAAAGCAGCGGCACTCGTGGAATGTCACAGCCAGCGGAGGCACGGGTGAGGCGTGCTAGCGTGCAAGTTGGGCGGCGAGCGGCGCCAACGGTTTGTCGCCACGCGAACCGTTGACGCCGCACCGAAGTCCTTCACTCGCGCTCGTTATGCGTGACTCGGTAGGCGTTACCCAAGAGAGGCATAGAACGGTGTCGAAAATCGGGAGATGTAAGCGTCGGCGGTTTCGCATGCGCCTTTCACCGTAACGTCGTATTAGACTCGCGCTTGCAACTCGACGGCCGGTGTTGGCTGTTTTGCTTGGCTCTGGCCGTATATGAGCGTCGAAGTGTACGTATTAACGGCGGAAGCGAGATCATGCATGTGGCCCCTGTGACAATGCGGCGAGCGCGGTTCTCTGCATTTGCTTCTGCTGCTACTCTCCTCTGACTGCCGTCGTTGTTACCGCATGCGTTCATCGCCCCCTACTATTCCCAACTCTAAGTCAACAAAACTATAGCCTCGTAACGACGAGCTTTCCAGCAAAACAGTTGCTGCTGTGAAATTCGACTTAGTGTAGTCAGTATTGGAATTGCTCTATATCTGAGGCTTTGCGCCCTTTGCATTTTATGAGGTAAGCGTGTCGCGGGGTTGTGACCTTAGCTCCCTTTCTTGTCACATTTGGCGGTCTACTTCAGTTTCAGCGTACGTCCTCGTCATATTTCGATTGAACTGTGGCGTTGTGCTTGTGAACTTCGCAGTGCAGACAGGACATTTTTTACAGCAATGTATTAAGTTTAATAAACTTTTCTTGCATTTGCATCACTGGGCGATTAGCACATATTCACTAATTGTAACGTGTGGGAATGTAATAAGTAAGTACGGAATTTTGCATTACGGCACTTACACAAATGCATTGCAAGAAATAAGGAATATGCGGCTCAGTGCATGTCCCGCGTCGATATGGCCATTCGGACATTTAAAAATAGACCCAAACTATTATTGCAAGGTTCCAGTAAGGCAAACATTTACTACGGTTGCGGCTTTTTACTTGAACTGAGGGGCCCAAACCTTAAAATTCTAGCGCTTTTATGAAGCACTATACGTTTAATTCTGTTCCTTGAATCGTTAGCGCTTAAAGGGTCTTTTCGCTAATTAAGCGAAGAGAAAAAAATGCAATATGGCGCTATTGCCGAACGGTAAGATGAAACTGGCGGCCTCTAAAGAGAGTGCGAAGACACGCCAGGTTACTCTGCAACTTACGGTGCTCCGAATTTCTACACGGTTAGCCTGGTCAGCCCTTCATGCTCTCTTTAGCATTGGCGTGCGATGAGCGTTACTGGAGCCTCACGTCAAGGCCCCACCAAGCCTCTGTCTCTAATGCAGTGTACTCGAAACTCCTAGTAAACGATGGGGTGAGTGACATCGGCCGCACCTCGTCTCTGCGTTTTTTGGCGTTGTAGCCTATAGTTCACGCCACGGTTTGAGCTGTGGGTGATGCTTGCTTCCAGTGCATTTTTTAAATTTTTGGTACTTTAGCCCATACGTCCTTTGCTTTTTGATGTTCATGTGTAGTCGTCCGTCATTATCATATTGACGAGCATGATGAAGCGCTGATTTCATCAATGCTCGTTAAGAGAAAAAAAAACTTTTTACAGTTGTTTTCTGACGAGTTCGTACGTAAAATTGCACAAGAAGTAAGTCCAACTGGGGCACCCAAGAAAACGGAGTATTCCTCGCCGGAGATTCTTTTACATGACTAAAATGAACAGAACATGTCTCACACTCTCGATTAAATACAAAGAAAAAAAAAAGAAGTATCGGCGGGCACAATGGCTGAGCGTAAATTCAGAACAATGTGACAGACTTGGCTCCTTTCTGCAGAGAAATGGTACTTTCCTTGCGACGTAAGAAAGTAGTCATCCACGCACCACCGTAACTTGCGCTAACATCTAATATAATATTACCGGATCGTTTATTTCTTATTGGCATGCATTCATTCTGGAGTTGTGCTCAATGCGAAGCCAGAATTGTGGGCCGCTTGTGAGTGCAGTGCGCACCTATAGAAGCAGATTCCTCAAGTTATCAACGTGTCAACAATGTGCTTTTCATGCTCTTGCGAAGCTCATGATGACACGTTGACATGTTTCAGTGTTCATTTAAGCTCCCTTGAAGCTGGCGGTGTCACCTCTAAGGATTTAATTAGTCTACCAGGGAATGGGAACATTCGCCTGCGACACCAGGCATAATGACGCTGCGCCACTTAGTGATCGATTGCTCCTATAAATGATGGTTTGACAGCGTAAAGCGTATTGTTACTCGCTGGTAACAATACGCGTTCTACTTTTCAGCACGAGAAGTGGGTTTCGGTCCCACTCAACTGCTGACCCAATTAAACAGAAAGAAAAAAAAAACGACTCGTAAAAGCGGCTAATCGCCGAATGTCCAAACGAATCCGTTGCCCTTTACCCAGAGTCTCTCCAAGCGTATATGCGCGTTACAAAATCATATTTAATATTTTTATTAAAATCTGGGGTTT
Organism: Dermacentor silvarum; assembly: GCF_013339745.2. Lineage (NCBI taxonomy): Eukaryota > Metazoa > Arthropoda > Arachnida > Ixodida > Ixodidae > Dermacentor > Dermacentor silvarum. The sequence goes on from NC_051154.1 coordinate 139,681,194, forward strand.
TACGTGCCAAACCCTGGATATGATAATGAGTCACGCCGTAGTGGGGGACTCCGGATTAATTTTGACCACCTGGGGTTCTTTAACGTGCACCCAATGCACTATACACGGGCGTTTTTGCATTTCGCCCTCATCGAAATAGGGGCGCCGCGGTCGGCATTTCATCCCGTGCCCTCGGGCTCAGCAGCGCAGCGCCAATGCCGCCACGCCACCACGGCGGGTTTTCCTTCAGGTTCTGTTCCCAGGCATCCAGAGCGTCGAAACGAAACGAAACGAAACGGAACTGAAACGAAACGTTTCAGTTCCGGGTCAACTCCGGATTGAGAAAATAACAGTTCAAGCTGCTTTGGATAGGTTCGAGCGCATTTGCATAACGGAAGAATAATTGCAGGAAAAGTACATAAATTTATTTTGTGAAAAAGCTCCTCGCTGCTGCTAAGCTGCAAGGAAATATTTCGTGTGTTTTTCTACAGGCCGCACGTAGTTACTAGCTAAAACATAATTATGCAGATCCAACACCAATGCTGGAATGTATGTGAAGAGAAGCTTTACTGAGAGCGAGAGAGAGGAGACTTTATTGAGAAAACGCAGAGCTGTCCTAGGCTGCTACTCTTCTCTGCAGAAGGATAAGAGGGGTATGAGGAGTGATCATCAGGATACCTCAATACTAGGATGCTCAGTACTACTCAGGATAGGATACTCAATACAAGGATAGGCAGTAGGATGCCACTGTATACGCGTTCTTGTCCGAATGGCTCGTTCACAGCCTTGAGTCTCAGCCAGCGTTAACAAAATATTTAGAGAGAGCCATGATGGCGCGCTTCGTTGATATTGTGTGCGTCTGAGGGCCCAGTTACATGTTTTTTACTGATCTGCCTGTTCTCGCTGACGAAGAGGTGTTGTGAATATGGGCACTGGGGTGCTATGCAGGAAGGCCCGAGTTTGGCAAAGTACGGGATCTCCGCGAGCTCTGGCGATGCCCTCAGATGAAAGAGCTACTGGTATCAAGACAAAATTCAACCCTCGGTCCGCCTCCAGTTTTATTGGCTTATCTAGATTCACTCTTGCGTTATCGTCACTTGGGCGTTACCTGATGGGCGGCCAAAAAAGGAGTCATGTGGTCAAACCATCGGTGCCTTCTTTCATTTCTTTATTGTTCCACCCAGTGGATTACCTGTGCAAGTAAGCAATAGAAAAATATTTTCTGATGTATTTTTATTATGAACTTTAAGGTAGTTTTTAAGCGTTCCAAAATGTGGAAGATATGGGCTGAATGTGCTTCAAAATAATTTGCGATTTATTACATTTTGCGCTGTATCGCAAGAGAACAGTTGATAGACAGATAATATCCGAAATAGGAGACACACGCCCATGACGCGCCCCAGAAAGGCGTAACAAGCTGCTTGCACCGAGTTTGTAGGTAGACAGCGGGACAGTCACAATATTGCATTGATAACAATAAGCGGCGCTAGTGCGTAACATTGTCTAGTCTTCTGTGTTTGAAACAAGGAAGCTGTGTGGGCAGGGTGCACTCGTGTTGACATGAGTGGTTTTATCGAGACATTTTATTGCCTGCTGCTTTCGCTCATTACGCGGTATCTTTGTTCACTATAACTGCCGTCGAGCAAACTCAGGTGAGCGAGAAACTCGGGGCATCCTGCATAGCATCCCTGGGCCCGCATTCACAAGAAGCTCTTAACTTACGCTAAAATTGTTCGCAAGAAAAAAAATTAAGCCGATCTGAATGCATGCTGGACATATTAGTGAAGGCGGTCAGATAATGGCAAAGAACATTTACGAACGAAAGGCTGAACGAACTCCCCGGATCTTATTCGGCAGGAATACAGAAGAGCGGCCAAAGAATAAGGGTGGGAAGGGTAACACTCACGTTACGATCAAAGCAAATGTACGAAGCAATATGTCATTGCTACTGCACCTACTTCAACTTTTAAGATTAAAAGCCACCACCCAGCTAGGAAGCGCTTCTTTATTTCCACGGTCATATACCGGTCTCCGACTAACGGAAAACTATTTGACGGTCACCAATTCCGTACGCTCTCGAGTATTTTACTAACATGTCTGCCCCCCGACTAAACAAAGAAATTAATGTATCGCTCACGCATGTGTTACCCTTGGAGGCAATACAGAACGTTTCCATATCAACTCTCTCGCAACAGGATCTTTGCTTCTTCCCAGAAGCTTGATATCTCCAAGTCGCGGTGCGCACATGCAGGTGCGACAATGTGCCCACATTGTATTGGGTCTTGTGTGGGGTCTTATGTTGCCAACCACAGACGGACTTGTTGAAGAGCATCCGCCGCGGCTGTGGGAGGCAAGTGCTGCCACCGGGTACCTACCGGTAAAATAGGTACAAGCGCTCTCATGGGCCTGGAGCTCAGCCATTATGGGATCTCAACGCTTGGAAAGGGGTGTTTGTCCCCAACCCGAAGCCGTTCCCACCTCAATAGGTGCATTTGGGGTGCCACATGGGAAATGGTCGCTATGGAAGCGGCCCAAACCTCCTTTTTTGTGTGTGTGCTCACGAGAGTTTCAACGGGAATTTAGGGCACAGGTTCCTTTCCCAAGCATATAACCCCTGAAGAAAGCCGAACGCCAGGCAGGAGAACACTTGTGCCCATCTGAACCAGTGGGTGCCAGGCTGCGGTGTTTATTTTCTTTGCAGGTGTTGATCGAAGCTTGCCGAGTGTTTTTGACGAGAGCATCCTGCGCTCATTTCTAGTTTTTTTTTTTTTTCGTGTGGATGATTTTTTAATTATTTTAAAAAGGTACGCTGTTCTAAGCTTTGCCAAACCTCTTGAATGCATTTTGAGCCATTTTTCGGCAACTTGGGAAGGACGTGTCCTTTACACAGAAGCGCCCTTCCAATGATTTACTTCAGTCTTTACATTTCTGCCTGATTTTAAATATTGATCATCTGTGTTGGTTTTATAGCCCCAGAGTCCAAAAACAATTAATGTATTATTATTCTGCGGTATCCAGGTTGCCCAAACGAGGGATTGCAAAGCTTCGATGATTAGGGAGCCTACATATCATCCCTGTTTTAGGGTGGTGACAACACCACAACTCTGACCACGATTTACCGCTAAGCTGTAATGTACCCATCTTGGCACGCGATCTATTAAATTTCTTTAATTTAGTTTTGAACCAATGCGCACACGAATGTTATAAGGTTACAGACCAGACTAGACCAGACCAGACCATAAACAGACCAGACCAGACCAGACCAGACAAACAACTCGTGCGCACTGCACGCTCAGGCGTATGTGAAATGCGCGATTGGCGATGTGTGTGTGTGTGTGCGTGCGTGCGTGCGTGTGTGTGTGTTGAGGGGGGGGGGGGGGGAGTCGTATATCGGGCAAACTGGACGCTGAGTTGATGACCGTGCAAGACCGTGTTGCGCACTTACATGCGCATTGTCGCGAGTGCACGTGCTCTGGGGGACTTCAAGAGATCACGATTCTGAGAAGAAGCAAGGATTCTACTCATATCGCCTCCAAGGGTAGCGCATGTGTTTCTAGTTCTCGCTTGGCAAGTAAATTATTGTGTGGCATGTGGCAGTGGCGCAATGGTTTCGTCCATACTTCACTCATCCCCTGCTTTTGTACTCTCCATATTGGCTGCTTCCCGCCGCCCTGCTCATGTGTGGTAACACTGCTTCAATTCATTGTTTCTCACAGGAATGCAAGTAGTTTAACGTTGTTAAAATAGCTCTTCTCGCCTTTGTCTGTGTTGCGCTATATCTTTCCGGAAGTACCGTGCTTTCGTAGCGAATACTGTTTTTCTACCGATCATTAGCGGTCAGCGTGTCGGTAGTATGAATAATGCTTAAATAAAACTCGGCAGTGGTGCAACATTTCCCACAATTACCCTCGGGCATCGCGCACCCAATTATAAAAAAAAATTAAAAATTATTATTGTTTTCAAAATGGATTCTTTTCTAGCGCTCTGATTCACTTGATTACGGGAAACCGAGTCCTGCTAAATAAAAAGTACGGAAATAAAGCTATAAGGTTTCAAAATGACTGTGTTTTTCAGTGCTGACATAGCCTGCATATTCACGACATACGCCTTTATTGTTTTTGTATTTTTCACGCTCTCGTTTTTTTTGTTCCTGTTGCGCTGCATGGAGAACACGCTGTGTTTCGGAGCGTAATTTCGGCGAACAGCGCTCGAGTAGAATGTTTCGCCAAAATTCTTCAGCCAAGCCAACTGGCACTTCTTTTCACCAAACCTTCAATCAGCACGCTCATGTCCTTGCCAGAGCGCAAATCAGAGAGAAAAACAAAATATTGTCTTCTGGTTGCTCTCTCGCATGATTACGGGGAAGAGAAACGAGTATGCATAGGCATGTGTGGCTCGCAGCGACTGCTTTCCAAATCTGACAAACGCATTTCTCGAGGCCACGCGCGCCCCACTTCTTGTTCTACTTTTCGCTATCGCGCGCTCGCTGTAGGCAACGGCGGTAGCGACTGGGCATCGCTATTCCGACAAAACGGAGTGTATATATAAAGGAGCGCACTCCTATAGGCCCGGCCCACGCGCCAAGAAAGGGGACAGACCGCGCGCGCTGTGATTTACACGCTCGCTCGCCCGCCGTGGCTTGGCGTGACTCTCCGACTTCGGGTCGTTATCTCTCGCTCCGAGGTGGAGGCGATGTCAGCTGGGCAGCAAGGGCCGCGGTACCTTGCAGGCCAACCACGCACAAATGCGCCGCGACCTTGCGCCGCCGGCCTCGACGTGTCGCGAGGGGAGCGCGCGCGCGCACATGGGTTCGCGCGCCACGAGGCGGCGACCGAGCCCCGCTTTTTACAAGGGAGCTGACACGGCGCGCGCTGTTCCGGTGGCCTGTCTTCTGGAGCACGTCCTTGCGGCTTTGCGGTAGCGGCCGGTGCTCGCGTGCGGTCCTCTTCGCGAAGACGCCGGATCCGACTCGCGTGGAGCCCCGGAGCCCGGCACGGGCCGCTGAGCACGGCCGCGCCCGGTGTGGTAAACAAGGTGCTCCACGGCAATGAGCGCAGCGCGCACGAGAGCCTGGGCCGCGCGGTCGCTCGCTACCTATAGGCTTCAGTCACGAGCTGGAGAAGCGTAGGCGAATTATGCGGCCAACGTGTGTCCTTGCATGCGCACCCCCCCCCCCCCCGCCATTTCCCAGCAGCATTTTTGTTCTCGTCATCAAGTTATTTTTAGTTCTTTTTCGTAAAACGAACGCACTGTCCATTCCACATTATTGCCGGTAGGTTGCACCCCTACAGAGGAGACCTTAAGCGGAGATACTTAAGGATAACTGCTGGGGGGCGGTGTGTACTCGTATTGTTTGAGAAATAACGGTACAGGTGTACAATCTCCCCCCTTCACACATGTTTATTCACGTGCGCATGCGCTTGTGCATTCTTACAGGTGCAGGAGTTTGTCGTTTGCTATTGGTGCATACGAGAGGAATTGAAACTGAACACGGTATTCTAGTTGAAATGATTTTCCCCAAGAATAAAATACATTGACCTACGACCGTGGGCAACTTAGACAGAGAGAGAGAGTTCAGTTTATTGTACGAAAAATAAAGTATCGGTGCCCTCTGTCTTTGGCGTTGCTTGTCGCTTGCTTCAGCGCTAGGTCGCACTCTGCGGAACACTCCAATGCAACCGCTGGCCTCAGGCGCACACAACTTCCTTTTTATTTATTTTCTTTTTTTTCTAAGACGAGTCTTCCTTAGCGAGTTACCAACCCATCTCCGTATCGGGAATGTTTCTAGCCTCTTATCATGGGCCGATCCCCGAGATAGTGCAGCTTACAAAGTTGGAAGGCGATTCAACCTCCAGTTGAAGTCGATAAACGACAAAGTGTTCCTGAGCGAGTTGAGGGTGATATAGGAAACGGGGGTGGGAGGATCACTGCGCATCGCACTTTATCGCATCACTTCTCCGGTGAAGGGAGTTGGAGGAGTGTCTGACTAAACTTTTTTTTCTACTGCACTATCTTCGGGATCGGACCACATTTTGCCGTATGATGATGTGTTAATTACATTTCAATACTTTTCGTGATTGAACATGTCAAAACTACGATCCCATTATGAGGCACGCCGATGTGGGGGGAAAATCGACGGTGGCGCAGTGGCTACAGTATCGGGCTTCCTTGCTAGGGGTGCTCTATTCGAAATCTGGCCGTTGGACAATTTATTGATTTATTTATTTCAAAAATTACAATTTCGCCTTTTGGACGAAACAAGGAATGTGATAGCAACATGTTAGAATGTTAGAACTAAGAAGTTCTAACAAGCAGTATGCACTGCAGTAAACTTAAGCTGGCTAAGTAATCATGCGTGGCGTGACATGCGCAGACACACATGAACAGAGTGAACTGGCTGACCGCGAGCATCATCGGCTAGAATTATACGGTTTTGTCGGCGTTGTCGTCTTGCGTCGGCCTCGTGTTCCTGTACTGCGACAGGCTCACGGCGGGCACGATGTGCGCATTCATCGCGCTTTTGAAATGCAGGGTTTTGTCGAGTTGTCGCATAGCCTCCGCCTCCTGTTCCCACACAGCCGCGTCTGGGCGCCCCCGGCGTTGAACTGCAGCGTGCGCCGCTCACACGGCAGCACGTTGTAGCGGCATCTGCACCAAAGGAATGGTTTCAACTGAGTGCGGGCCCTCCTTGCGTCAGTGTGATTAGCGTTTCACAGGGGCTCCTCCGCTGGCGTTCTGACAAATAACACGCGGGACATGTTTGCGCGATATTAGGCACGCGGTACTTCGCTGCAGAAACACCGCACCGACAGGTACTACCATGGCTACTACGTTTGGGAAAACGATGGCATAAGCTGGCAGGGTCTGCATAGCTGTGTTACAATTCGTGCCAGCAAGCAAAGCTGTCTAACTTGAGGTTTTAAATAAAGCTGCTTCTGTGCACCAGTCTGTGCGATTGGAACATGAACACGCCCAGACATATTTCGCCACCTGGAGTCCACATTCTGACGCAAAGGGAAAGCGTACAGATAATGTGAGTAATGTTCCTCAGAAAACGTTTAAAAACTAAAGAAATCAATATTTTTCTGTGTAATTATCGACGACGGCGAAAGATGGCATGGAATGTTTATATAATTGAAATTGCAATAAAACGCGCCAAGCGCCTCCACGCGCTTGCTTGCAGGCATGTGCGAAATACTTAAGGATGTTCTATTCCACCTGTTCAGGCATGCGTCCGTAGTCTACTGGTCAGAGCACCGGGCTGCTGTGCTTATGGGTCCTCTGTTCGAATCCTACCCTCGGACAAGATTATTTGTTTATTTATCAGTAGTAAATTATTTATCAGTAATAATATTGTTACGGGGATGTTGAGAGTATCGACAAAAATGTATTTACAATATATGTATACAAGCAGAGTTAATGTGATCAAGATGGCTGACCAGCAACAACACGCAGCGGCTAGCGTCTCCCGATCTTCTTTTCTCTTCTTTAGTCCTTCCGTAACAGGACCCCCGGGTGCTCAAGCGCCGTGTCGGCGCATGTCAGGCGAAGAACTGCGAGCGAAGTATGGCTTCAGCCGCGAAACGTGCACGATGTCAACGGGCGTCGGACGTGAGGACGGATAAAACTGTAACGGCGAGATCTCGTAATTGACGTCGTTAACTTGACGTAGGATTTCATAAGGCCCTGTGTAGCGAGAGAGAAGCTCTAGGAGAGGTCGACACGACGACATGGCGACCAAAGGAGTAGCCAGGGGCGAACTTAACATCGCGATGGCGCCGATCGTAGCGCTCTTTTTGTATACCCTGCGATGCCAATAGACGAGATCGGGCGACTTGATGCGCCATGTGCGTCAATTGCGCGATCGATGACTTCACGAGCGTACTCAGTTTCAACACGTGGCACAGAAGGTAGGATGGTGTCAAATGGCAATGTGGGGTCGCGACCATACAAAACATAAAAGGGTGAATATCCTGCGGTGTCATGTCAGGACGAGTTATACGCGAATGTTACGTAGGCCAGCGCGGCGTCCCAGTCGCGGTGATCGTTGGAGACGTACATCAACAGCATATCTGTGTGTGTTCGGTTAAGACGTTCCATAAGACCGTTCATTTGTGGGTGGTAGGCGGTGGACAGCTTATGCTCTGTGGCAAAAGAGCGGAGGAGGTCGTCGACAACTCGAGACAAGAACGAGCGGCGGCGGTCTGTAAGTAACTGTCGAGGTGCACTGTGGTGGAGGATGACGTTGTGGAGGAGAAAATCTGCGACGTCAGTTGCGCAACTAGTCGGCAACGCCTTTGTTATCGCGTAGCGTGTCTCGTAATCGGTAGTGACGGCGATCCGCTTATTCCCTCTATCGTCGTCGGAAAAGGGCCAAGCAGGTCAAAGCTTACGCGATATAAAGGTTCAGAGGGAACTTCAATTGGATGGAGTCGTCCGGATGGAGACAGGTGGCAGGGGAGGTTTCTTCCGGCACTGACACAATTCGCAAGTTGCGACATAACGACGCACAGAGCGGTAGAGTCCCGGCCAGAAGAACCGGCGTCGTGTGAAAGAAGCCCGCGAATACACGCAGAATTGCCGCGCGACTTGCCGCTCGAGGCAGTTTGCGTGTATTCTCGGGCTTCTTTCACGCTCGGAAAAACACTTTTATGTAGCCCGTATTGAGCAAAAGAGAGCTGTATCGGGAGTTTTTCATGTTGCTCTACAACTTTCTAATTGACACTTTGATAATTAGAACAGTACTTCTTGAGTTAGATAATTAATTACAATTACCTAAATAAATCTCAGTAACGAAAAAATTACTGGCGGCTACTCCACTGTATTGGAAACAATACGCACTAGGTTTGCTCCACGTAACGCCGTTCCTCTTTTTTTTTTTTTTTAGATCATGCTGCGTGATAGCTGGGACACCCTGTATATACTTAAACGCGCAGTACACATTCCAAGAACAACCAGCACGCCACCGTCGGCCACACGAAGCACTTGTGCAGCTGCTGGGGTGAGGACCTTCTTTAAACGTCTACGCAGGCTAGCACTCATCACAGATACGTGGGCTCCAGTGTCGACGAGTGCTTAAACAGGTACACCGTCTACTTGAACATCAATTACACTTCTCTTTGTGGACACAGACAGATGATTTGCTGCAGTACTAGTCAATGCAGCACCACCTCCGAGTGCTGCATTTCTCAGTTTTCCGAAAGGGTGCGGCCGAAAGCCACAGGGGATGAAAGGCGACGTGGTTGCGGCGAACGGGAAGATGGGCGACGTGTTTGAGGTGAACGAGAGTGGTGTACGCGCGGCGATGCTGAGCGGCTGTACCAGGTGTTTCTGGCAGAGTTGTCGGCGCTGTTCGACTCGGCGGTGTGCGTCACACGGCGCGCATTCCCATCAAAGCGGCTCAGGTTGGTAGGCGTGCGAGGTGTTGAGGGCCACGAGTTGCGACAGTATCGGGCGACAGGCCCAATGCGGTGACATACAAGGAGAAACATATCGGCTGGTCGTCCGCAGTTCTCCACTCAGTCCACCATGTTACGTGGATGCAGGGAGTAGAGACAGACTGTATTTACAATATATATACGAGCAGAGTTAATGTGGTCAAGATGGCTGACCAGCAACAACACGCAGCAGCCAGCGTCTCGCGATCTTCTTTTCTCTTCTTTTATCCTCCCGTAACAATATGGACTACATTGTATTCTAAAGGAGCCAAAGAAAGCCTAAAAAGTTTCGAGAACATTTACTGCCGCAAAAGAATCCAAATATGAGAAAACACTGAAATCCTTGACGTCAATGTGGCGAACCTGCGCAGCGGCTACCACGCTAAATTAAAAACAGATATAGCTTTGACCTCAATTTGCTCTTCTACTGATCAACCTCTTACCATGAAATAAACGAAAATAGAATTTTGAAAGAACAATGTAACAGTTTAGGCTTATTGAGCGTTTCTGTTTAGTGTTCCTTTAACTACCGACGACATAGTTAACTAGGGCTATTTACAATCTCATCGAAATTTTCATTGATCTCAGGTCTTCCACTGCATCGAAGGTCGTACTGACATATATAGTGAGTGAATGACTGAGAGAGAGAGAAAATGAAAAATAATAGAGAAAGAGAGAGCACGTGTGCGTGAGTGCGTGGTTACTTCGAACACTTAACAGAAGCCTATAAAATTTACTTGGTTACATCAATACAGATGAATGAACCTGCCCAGGTGGGCATCATTTGCAAGAAAACCAAAACAATCCATTAACTAATGAACTAGCTACACCCATTAACTTCCTTATTACATACCTCACAGCACATGTTTAAATTCTAAAGTCGAAGTGAACCACCATAAATGTCTAATATGTGCCGCCTGGCAAATGGACGCTCTTGAGCCAAAGGGAATTGCAAGAAAACACATAAAACGGGGTTGACCTTTTGTCGTGTAACATGCATTAGATGTTTTAATGAATGAGCTAGAGAGCAGGAAGGTTCAATTAAGCTGGTTTCAGCGGGCCATTTTTCTCACAACGAACGGCAGCGCAAATGCAATGCCCATTTTTACAGCGCCAACTTCATAGCTTGTAACAAGGACCAGCTGTCGAGACAGGTAATGGCAGCCATGGCCGTTGAAGACAACGGAGACACGTTCTCCAGCACTCTTTCAATTTCACTAAGAGACAAAGAGAAGCGATATCTTTACGTCATGCTAGGCCAAGTTAAGCACCTGCTCAGTGACTGACAAGCACTCAGTGTTGTTTCTGGCTTTGACCACATAATATAATTTTGTAGCGATAGCTACATTACGCTAGGTTTTCGCCTCTTCGCCGTCGGCGCACTTTGAGCCGTGGCCGCGCGGTGACGTCACACCACGACCCTCGATTCTCCAGCAACTCGGCTCGTCGCGGTCGCCGCGCGGCCACCGTTCCTGCCGTTGGTAGCCGTTGGTAAAATCCCTATATAAGAAAAGTACCGCCATCTACTCTTTCCTCCGCCGCCTCCTCTCCTAAAGCGCTTGCTTTTTTCTTTACTTTTTTCTCGCGAAAGCCAAGTCGACGGTGGCGCACCTAGAAAGTCCACGTTGAAGCTTTCAGACCGGGCGCGCGCCGCCGCCGCCGCCGGCGACTGCGGCTGCTCAGAGGACTTTCAACATGGCTCTGAGGCGGAAAAAAAGAAAATATAAAGAAGTGAAAAGCGCGCGCTATCATCGTCCAATCGGAGATACAGGAAAGAGAGAAGCGGCGTTTATCAAAGGATGGTGGTACTTTTCTTATATATAGGGATTTTAGCCGGTGGGCGCTCTCCGCGCCCTCTGTGTGACGTCACACCACGGGCCTCGATTCTCCGGCAACTAGCCTCGTCGTGGTCGCCGCGCGGCCACCGCTACTGCCGTTGGTAGCCGTTGGTAAAGTCCCTATATAGTAAAAGTACTGCCATCTACTTTTTCCTCCGCCGTTTCCTCTCCTAAAGCGCTTGTTTTTTTTCTTTACTTTTTGCTTGCGAAAGCAAGTCGACGTTGGCGCCCCTAGAAAGTCCACGTTGAAGCTTTCAGGCCAGGCGTGTGCCGCCGCCGTCAGAATGACTTTCAACATCGCTCTGAGGCCAAAAAAACGAAATATAAAGAAGTGAAAGCGCGCGCTATCATCGTCCAATCGGAAATACGGGAGAGAGAGAAGCGGCGTTGATTAAAGGATGGCGGTACTTTTCCTGTATAGGGACTTTAGCCGTTGGGTGCTCGTTGCGCCCTCTGTATGACGTCACACCCCGCGCTCCGCAGCTCGCGTCGCCGCAACCATAGTTTAAGGCCGCAGTATGGATGGTGAGAATCGGCCAGCCTGAAGGAGGCCAGGGATCGCCGTAGAAATGTTGTTGTTGTTAGACATTTATTAAAATAATCATAAAAAGTTTCCGCCCCTAGGAAGTGAATCCATCAGGGCGGGGGGAGGGGTAAAGGAGGAGGTTCAAATAATATTCATCATTTTTGACTCTTGTAAAAATTGAAGTAACGACTGGAATATGAGGCGCCGTCTCCCGGGGGGACCAGCGGGAAGGTGCCAGGCGTCCAAATCCTGAGGCCTCAGAGTAGGGGGCAGGGTGGCTATCGCTCTTCTCCAGTGCTCGGCGAGATCCGAGCAGCCCGTGAGTATATGATTCTGATCCAGCAGCTGGTTCCCTGGACAGGAGCGGCAAGTGGCTGATTGCCAGGTCTCGAGGCGCATCATGGCGCGGCGGGCTGGTGTCACTGCTGTCTCCGTGACGATGCGTCGCACGCCTGTGGCTTCAGCACGGGTAGAAATGAAGTGAAGAGGAGACAGCGCGCTGAAGAGACTCAAGAGGAGCGCGCCGAATGGTTGGCCAAACGCCGTGAAAGCAATGCCGCTAGACGGGCTCGCTTAGCCTCTAACGATGAATCTACAATGCCGACCACTGATGAGCGCAGCCGGGGGTCTGTAGTTATCGCTACTCGACCAGGTTTAACGAGAGCTATAGCACAGCCAATTTTTTCTATTGTTTTTTATGACGGTCTTATATGCTGATTTCACACAGATTTGGCGTATCTGAGATCCAGCTATTTTGTAACCACTCCGGAAAAAAAAAAAAAACAAGAGAAAGGCTTAACAAAGTGTCGACGCAAAAGAAGACCACGTCGATGTAATTGCGCTTGAAATACGGCACGAATAAAATATCAAAGGAGTGAATAATGAAGATGAAAAAGAAAGAGGCAGAATACAGAGACAATCAATCATCGAATCATTGGAACCACCATGCACCTCGACTTTGTCTTCTTTAGCGTCGACACTTGGTGAACCCTTTCCGTAAAAAAAAGAAAAAAAGAAAGAAAACAAAGAGAAAAAGAAAAAAAAAGTTTTCAGCCTTCATAATAGACGCGCACACTTTTTCAAGGCCGCGGTATACATATGTTATCTTCTTTTGCCTTTGTTGCCGCATTTATGTTCGGTTTCTGTTTCTTAGTTTTGTGACGGCTTTGGCATGCCTCTGCCCATACGTAGTGCTAACCGTTCTATCGCTTCTCATACTGGCCGGTGATTTACATAGAATTTTCACGTGTGCATTTTTTTATCTCGCATCCCTATGGGCTTTTCATATATATTCCCTGTGCCTCAATTACAGATTTTAGTTGACAGAGTTCAGTAGCGCCGTCGCCTTCTGGTGTGAAGACCGTATCAGCCTGCACTCCAAGATCACCTGCTCAGAAAGCGGCCGGTCGTCGAAGCATGCCAATTCGCTGTTACGAGGGGCTATCTCTGGGAGCTGTAGCGAGGACAATAACGAAGGACATGTTGAATAGTTTTCTCTCTGCTGCAGTAGCCACAGGCAGCAGTGTCAGCCATTCGGATGCGGCATGCAAATGCAATCGTGAAATATACTCCAAGCCACAGTCGGCAGAGAACATTTGTCTCAATTCGGGATAGTCCAGATGGAATGCGGAGTCAGAGAAATGGATCCAGGCTATGGAGACACTCAGCTAAATGGCTTACCAGCTTACCGCGTAAACGTGACAACTTTTTGGCTGCTGCTAACAGGTAGCAGCCGCTTGAAGCTCTAAGCTAGCTAGAGCAGGACCTGGCGGATAAGGAGGGCCAATAAATACGATCTTATCAGCAACCAACAGTTACATTGGCACCTTTTTCGCTTTTCAGTAGTCAACCATTCAGTAGAATTAGCTGCTTGAAACCCCCTTCTATGGTAGCAACTTCTAGCCACCATACCCCTTCTAGAGCGCTGTTGGTGCGCATGCAAGGCTCCCGGGCGCGCTCAAAGTTGTCTCTCTCTCTCACTTCACATTTTTATCGTTTTTTTATGCCACAGCTTTAAAGCGTGCGGAATAAAATATCTCAGAACTATGAAACGAGCTGGAAACTAAAGAATATGATGCTTTCGAATGCGAAACTCAATTTGTCGTCTGAACTGAGACCATTGGACTTGCAGTTATTATTTTAGTGAAATGCTTTATGCTAAGTAGTTAATAAAGAATAAAGAAATGCCCTTGTTTCCGGATGACGACTCCTGACGGAACATTGTTGGTCCCATCCTCGTACTTCGTAGCCTGTTCTGTTGTATATATATATATATATATATATATATATATATATATATATATAGCGTGACCCAACTTAGCTGGGAAATCCTTTCTAATATACCGGGTGATTTCTCTTGCTGCGTCGAAAAAAAAATTAATTCCCTACTGCAGATACCACTTTCCCGCTTCTTCAGCTGGGTTATTAATATATAGGCATACATTACTTTCTAGATAAATTCTAGTGAAGAAGTAAATAATTGACAAACTCGCGCTAATAATATTTTAGATAATGACCTTAGGGCATACGTTGCAATGCTGGAAGTGAGAATATATGCAAAGCTGGAGGAAAGCAACTAGGGCACTAATGCTTGTTGCCGCAACTGTTTGACTTGGTATATCTCGATAGTGGTAGTTGCAGAATTGGTTCCAATTGAATACGTCCTGCATCTTGACGGGCTACAATTCCGCTATGGCAACATGCGTCTTAAGCTCATTAATTAAAAAGATAATTAGCGCGACAATGGTAATTAGCTACTTCTGTGCTATGGTGTCTCAGAAAGTAATGTCTGCCTGTTAAAGTAACCTATCTGACGAAGCGCAATGCCGGTGTCTACGGCAGTGGTGTAAAAAAAAAAAAAAAAGTTAGGACATAAGGAAAAAAAAAAAAAAAAATGGTACCCGGTATGATGTACCCGCTTCTATCTTCCCTCGTCGTTCTTTATATCTGTTCACGCTTATTTGTATAACTGTATAATTGTGCTGACTGTTGAGCAAAATGCACATGTTACGGTGGCTGAATGTACAGTGCTCAGCGATTGAAATGCGGTACTCAGACAGCGTGGCGGCCGGCGCTTTTTGCTCCACCGGTGATCGCTGGGTGATCGCTGCGGGGGCCGAATGCAGTTACGGAGGGCCAGAAAGATTCTCGCTTTCAGATGACACAAGAATGCATCATCTCAGTGTCCCCAGCGCCCACCGGTGGCGCAAAAAAGTGCCAGCCACCATGTTGTCCGAGTATCGCGTTTCAATCGCTGAGCACTGTACCTGTAAAAAGTATGCGACGGAATACGAGAAATCGGAGCGCTCTTGCCCGGTCTGGTTGCTTCTCACCCACATGACCAAATTTTGAATTCTGTGGTTTTACGTGCCAAAACCACGATTTGATTATGAGGCACGCCGTGGTGGGGGACTCCGGATTAATTTCGACCACTTGGAGATCTTTAACGTGCACCCGATGCACGGGGCACGGTCTTTTCTTTGCATTTCGCCCCAATCGAAATGCGGCCGGGATTTGATCCCGCGACATCGCGCTTAGCAGCACAACACCATAGCCGCTAAGCCACCAAGGCGGGTAATGGCCGCATATAATGGCATCATAGAGTGACTACTCCGGGCGGTGCACAGCCTGTAGCCATAAGTGCAACCGAAATTATCATTTGAACACAACGCGGTGCGTTTCAAGAGCATGCAGAACGACCGCCAATGTACTGTGCGGTAAAGCGGACGTAGGGAACAATGTCAAGCGTGGTGCAAGGGTCAAATTAAAAAAAATTATTATCCTGCTGTAACCAACATTTAAATGAGGTAGCCTCTGCTTTGAATAGTTGCAAAGTGTTCGAATTAATGCCGCATTACACAGCTGAAGTAACATCACAGTGCACATCTGCTGTGCTCAACAATAGAAGTTATCCAAGCCCAACAGAAGTTATCATAATACTGAAGAGCAAGGTACTCTGTGTAAAAAGTTATGGCGATTCACTTCGTGATGGTTGCGCATCAGGAGCAGTTCAGTGTAGAAGTTTGCAATGAGCACTAATAAATATTAAAATAGACTCTGCCAATATCAGATAACGATTTTTGCCTATGCAAAAAAAAATGTGATATTTTGAATATAGTTTCTGATAACACAATGCTTTCAAGGGCCACACGTCACGGCAACATTATCGTAGGCAAAATATTTTGGGTAAGACCACTCGGCTCAATGAACGGCCGCAATTTCTTGAAGCGAGAACTTGAGAAGTTGTCCAGCGACACACCTCGGGCACTTAGCGAAGAATGAATTTTATCAGAGAACATTTTTGCCTATGCAAAAAAATGTGATATTTTGAATATAGTTTCTGATAACACAATGCTTTCAAGGGCCACACGTCACGGCAACATTATCGTAGGCAAAATATTTTGGGTAAGACCACTCGGCTCAATGAACGGCCGCAATTTCTTGAAGCGAGAACTTGAGAAGTTGTCCAGCGACACACCTCGGGCACTTAGCGAAGAATGAATTTTATCAGAGAACATTTTTGCCTATGCAAAAAAATGTGATATTTTGAATATAGTTTCTGATAACACAATGCTTTCAAGGGCCACACGTCACGGCAACATTATCGTAGGCAAAATATTTTGGGTAAGACCACTCGGCTCAATGAACGGCCGCAATTTCTTGAAGCGAGAACTTGAGAAGTTGTCCAGCGACACACCTCGGGCACTTAGCGAAAAATGAACCCCAGCGCTTTTTATGGCGTCCCGTTAGATGGCGGGAGCTTGCGCGCGACGTGATGGCGCGTATACGGCCTTCGAGCATGCTTTTGAGTTTACACGAAGCGCTGTTGCAATCTCGGAGGCCTCAACTGGAGGTTAACGTAGTCTGCGCGCGAATGGCTAGTTGGCGCCACCATCGCTGCAGCTGCAAACGCGAACACTGCAGCGGAATGAGCGCGTGGCCGCTTTGCCAGACATTCATTATTGTACATTGTTGTCACAACTACTGATTGATGAGTAGGTGTACAAAGTTTTTCCATTTTTTATTGGTTAAATGGTAAAGCTTCGAAATTTACTGATGTTTGACGGCTTTAAGAAAACGGCTGCGGAATCTATAGCTTCTTGAAAATTTTCAAAGTTGTCTACTACTGTCTCCAAAATCTGTTACATTTTTAATAGATTGCCGCTTCAACGGCATCAACTTTAACTGCGCACGAGAGCTATATGTGATTTTTTTTTGTCTGTCTTTTTTCCGTTACATTGGTGAGCTTTAGTATAGTCCAAAACGAATTGAACACTTCAGACTTCAGGTACCATATGTCAACTAAGTGCCTTCCAAAATTCGTTTGAGGCATGTACACAGCGTCTTTTTAATAGTTATGGTGATCGATATTCCCTGTGCACTGTGCGATTTTCCAAACCGGGCTCCGCTCCAAGAATTTTGACGGTCACGGTAAGGCTTTACTGCTCCGCAAATTACGCAATATTGTACAACTGATATTAAGAACTGCATCCCTGACGACAAAAACTCATTAAAATACCTCTAGCCAATACAAAAAATATTCTCATTTCTACTAATTTTTGCGAGCAAAAATCTACTGCTTTTTTTCTTTTTTTTTTAATGACATGTGGCAGCATTGTTTCATATCTGGTACTGGTGATGATGTGACGTGTACTCAGAGTAAAAAGCTGGGCAAGTTGGTCCTAGCTAAAATAAATGTTGCACTAACAAAAGAAGACACTGGCGAGCGAATAGAGGAGCGTGTGTGTTTTTTATTCGATCGTCCGTATCTTTTTTCACTAGTACAGTGTTTATGTGACATGCGTTCGTATATTGTACAATCACGTACTTAGCACTGCAGGTTCTTGCGAAATATACTTCTGCCTTGATACCCTTAGTATATACGTGAGGAGCTGGCTTTTCCCTATTCATTAGAAGAAATGCAGGTATACATCGCTTTTTCTTTCCTTTTTTTTTTTTTTCATTGTACTATTGTTATGATTGGTGAGCAACCAGCGGTTTCTATTCCTGAATTATTTTGCCGCAGGGCAAAGTAATTCAACGTTTGTGCTATCGGAAAACGTCTGGCTTGTGCGAGCACCTTTGGCTCTGTAGTGCGGTCCGTGCACGTCTCTCTCTCTCTCTCTCTGCCCCTCCCTCTCTCTTCTTTCTATTTTCTTTCTCCCTTCACCTAGCGTAGGGTAAC
Organism: Dermacentor silvarum; assembly: GCF_013339745.2. Taxonomy (NCBI): domain Eukaryota; kingdom Metazoa; phylum Arthropoda; class Arachnida; order Ixodida; family Ixodidae; genus Dermacentor; species Dermacentor silvarum. The sequence continues at coordinate 139,699,158 of NC_051154.1, forward strand.
CAACCGGACTGTTGAGTGGTTAACATCCCTGCCTTCCTTTTATCTCTCTCTCTGTTGCCGCTGAGCAGGTTGCTGCTGCTCAGCGGCAACCTGCTGCTAGTGCTTTCTGTTGTTTCTTTGATATTTGCGTTAACTTCAATTCGATGTCGATATGACTCGCAGAGACGATTACAGCCTTGCTCCTTCCGTAACAGTCATTTTGGGCATAGTTATCGCTCAGCGGATGCATTGCATGAGCCTTGAATGTGTACATATTGAAAATAAGAATCACCATTTTCCAGCTACTCACTTAGAGCAACAGTGATTCCTCTGAGCATAACCCGTCGGGGTGGCTCAGTCAGCTAAAGCGTTGCGCTGCTGAGCACGAGGTCGCGGGATCGAATCACGGCCGCGGCGGCCGCATTTCGATGGAGGCGAAATGCAAAAACGCCCGTGTGCTTGCGTTGTAGTGCACGTTAAAGAACCCCAGGTGGTCAAAATTAATGCGGAGCACTCCACTACGGCGTGCCTCATAATCAGAACTGGTTTTGACACGTAAAACCCCAGAAAGAAGAGAAGATTCCTCTGAGCATAAGAATTGCCTTAATAAAAAGCGCGCATCTTTTTCCATGCTAGCCATATTTTATTTATACCTAGAAACACGGTTTGCTGATTTGTTTTCCTTGGGACCTTCGTCCTCATGCCACCGCATACGCCGCAGCCTTCAGGCCACGTGCTCTACCGGCCTTCACCTACACCATGTGCCCAAGAAAAACAGTACTATGCTCTCCTCTACCATTGGGACCTAAGCCCCTGCGCCAATGAGCAGCCGGGTGCGCTATAACCACGAATTATCGCGCAACAATCGCGCTTTGCAGTTTGTGAGGGGGTTCTGTGTGCGACGCAGACTTTGTGAGTGGTGGTATCTGTGCATGTTTATCAGACGCCAGGGCACGCAAGACTGTGGCAGACGAAGACGACGTCGTGCGCATCGCAGAGAAGTTGTTCTTGAAATAGTGGTGCGTGGTGAGCGCTGTGCCAGTTCTCCGCACTAAAGCTCGGTCACAGTACTCGACCGCGACAGTACTCTCACGTAGCATGCAGCTGATGGGCGATCCAGCAGTCATCAGCAGCGGGGCTTTCAGCGCAGGAGTAATTCACAGCGCACCAGTTGCAAGGGCAGCTCTTCACTGTATGTCATTCAACGAGGTGTCGTCTTCAGTTGCGTGGAGTGGGAGACTTCCACTGGTTTGCAGGAACTTAGCACAAAGTTGGGGGTTTTGATGGTAGCCGGGGGGGGGGGGGGTAACTGCTGTTGCAATAAAAAAGTTGAGCTCCTGAGGGATCGCTGAAGTATGTTAATTTATTTATTCTTTTTCTTGTGAACTACAACAAAAGAAAGAGCAAGTTCGGGCGATATATCCCGCATATGGAGCACTTTAACCATTTGGAAAAATACAGAGTCATATTTTAATCAATGCCGCCGGAAAATCCACCATCTGTACAGCACTATGGACTGAAATGAATTGTATGTGAAGTTTCCATGAAAGGCAAAAAAAAAAAAGAAAGTCATGAGCCATTCCACTCTGTGAAGGTGGGTGACCAGCGAAGCTGTTTAGCACACGACACAGAGGTGACACAGAATGGGGAGGCCGCACTCCCGAGGAGCAATGCGCCTACGAAAAGTGACGCCAGGAACAGAGACGAGAATGCAGTCGTCGCCGGGAGTGCGCACTACACGCGGCCTCCCCATTACGACGAGGGAAGAGAAGTGGAATTCAAAATGGGGAACGGCACATTGTCTTATATATACGCGCGATGGTGCCGCCGCCCCGGAAGGGTGGCAGAAACTAGGCACGTGAGCGGTTGGAACGCCGACGAAGGGAGGGTGGTGCGGACGTAGACATGGCTGACGCGGTTCGGCCGTTTGGGCTAAGACCCGATAGTTCGTTATCCTCGTTCCTGGGACCTCTTTGGGTCTCAGGTGTGACAAGGGTAGTTCAAGGGCACCTTACAGGACCCGCAGCCCACCACCCGGAGTCCACAGAGGTATGTTACATTGCGCTTGGACCCTTTCTGCACTATCACCAGGATCGGCCCACATTTTTGCACACGCACACAAAAAATTTACCGAAGCCAAGCCATAAACAGCTCCGCTGTAAAACCTTCTTTCCCAGCAAGTCACCTTGGAAAGCATATACATCAAATGATTTTATTTCTAAAATTAATCACGCACGCTCTGATTTGGGCTCAGATGGTGCGGTGAACGAAGACAAAGCTTACACATTGTTCCGTGCGCCTCCTTTGTCCAGCATAGGCGTCGACTACGATCAAAGCTGGCGACACCGGTCAGCCACGCATTGTCTGTTGGGACAGTACTTGGAGTGTGGCCTGTTAGAGGCCTTTTGAGGGCAGCTTCCATTGGTGCGAAAAACCTTATCATTATGAACACGTGTTCGATGCACATGCGACTCGTATATGTATCGTCACGCTTAATATTGTTGTCGTTTGATTTATGCCTATGGTTGTACTCCTCGTGCGTGCCAGGGTTTGAACGCGATAATGTGTGCATTTCGTTTTTTTTTTTTTTTTTTCATACATTCTTAACTTGCCCAAAGGCGAAGTTGGAGGAAGCATACGGCTTCCAACATCTCCATAGACACTCCATTTATCTCGACCAACGAGCAGCCATTTAGGAGATACCACAGTTGTAGTTATGTTACGGGATTTCAAAACATTTCTGCATCGTGTGCGTAAAACGCCATTAATTTGTTTGTTTTGCCGTGCCCTACTCTGTTAGTGGGCGTTCATGGCTCCTCAAGCTGCCTTCTACGAATAAAAATGAACGTTTGGACACGATATTTATTAGTAGCCTACGTATACCATATGCAGTTTATCTATCCTCTTGGTCATCATCATAGGGTGCCACTGTGTCACAGCTGACACCCGTTCGCCGTTGGCGCGAAGCCGATCGACGGGGTATACAAGCCGGTTGGTCGTCCCGTACTCAAAAGAACACAGTGAAAAGAGTCAGAGTCGGGAGCAAAAAAAAAAAAAAAAAACAAGATATTTATCCACTTATAAATATACACAAATTAATAAAGTAAAATAATAAAAAACCACAAGACAGACTAACACACTTGAACTTAATTAGCCCAATCATGATGACAAATAAATATGACGAGCAATTAACAGTGGGTATAAAAATAAACAGGGCGCGGATCAAATATACAAGAATAAACTTAACAGTATTTCACTAAAACAAAGTTCAAAGAAATCAAAGTTCAAAAGAAACAAAAGGTGTCATACGCATGGCCGGGCAGCAGCAGCAAGCCCATAAACCGTGAAGTCGGCGTGCAGAGCTTTCCCGAAGAATGCTGGCGAGCCGATCTTGTTGAGGTGGATGCGATTGCAGGGCTAGGTTTCCCGGGAGTCTAGATCTGACGACTTCCCTCAAGCAGGTTGAGCTAACTTGAGGCAAACTACCGTGAGCTTCGTTGCAGACGCTGGTTTGACGTCTCGTGCGTCAACTAGTTACTTGGAGTTCGGACGCGGCTAGGCGGCCCAGGCGATACTGGACGGCACTAGCCCCCCGACGGCTTCTCAGCAGCTCATAGGTTCAGCTTCTAGACTAATTAGCAGGGCCCAAAACCTGCGCTTGAATAGCCGCTCCTTTCCCTAGTTCCCTATGTAGGGGAACTGCCAGTATGCAGAGTTCACCTAATTATTTCATGACTCCTCCCAAAAGTCTTGGCCGCGGCCCTTTCACCAGGAGTGAAGGACGGTAGATTCCCCTCTCTCCAAGGTCGAGCCCCGGCACTGCACCACACGGACACACACGCACACACCTGGGTCCGTTAATCGGCGTGTCGCCTTCTCGAAACTAGATGCCGCCCCGTGGGGCCACGACGTTTCTGACGCCTGTTAATCGGCATGTCGCCTTCTCGAGACTATATGCCTCACCGTGAGGACCACGACGTTTTTTGACGCCCGTTAATCGGCGTGTCGCTTTCTCGAAACCATGCCGCTCCGTGACACACTAGTAAAAATCAGCAGTGTTCCGCGGTTCCTCTGTTGCTGCATGACATCATTTTCTCCAGAGCAGCAAGATAGTTTTTTCCCTTTATTTCCTAGTAATTGTCCTCGTGAAATCGCGAAGTTTTCTTGTGTTTCTATTTTTTTCCACTGACACAAGTAACAGAGTGCTCATCTGCGAGCGAAATTCGCAGCATTCTGTCTTGATTTGTTTTTGCTATTTATTACCGTGTGCTGAAAAATCTGAAATATTTTCCTATGTTCTAATAGCCCCTTTATATTTTGACCGTAGTGCTCCAGCAAGCGGTTAGGGTAAATAAAACTAAAATGATGAAGAAGAAAATTACACTTAAGTCAAATCGGTGAGCTTATGGATGAGTGTCTAATGAAGACAACTTCACAGTTCAGCGCGGTGTGTCCAATACATCACCACTCTGCGCTTCGGCTTGTTTGTACTGTCTTTTCACTACATCATGACGCAAGCAGTGACTGTGCGTTGAATACAAAACAGAAATGCTGAAAATGTCGAAGGGAAGAACTTGGCGACCTTTTTAATGAGCGATTGTCTGAATTAATAGCGCAGTCATCATCCTATAAATCAATTTGATTCTTTCGGCAGACGCCTAATGTTACTAGAAAAGTGGTTCAGCGATAGTTTCTCTTGGGCAAGCTAGTTCATAACGAAAAACGAAAAGAAATTGCTCAAAAAGATACCATTGTCGCGCTTGTCTAATAACGATAGTCATGTGCACTGTATTCTTGTCCATGTCATTTACCGCTACACTCTTCGTTTTAAAATGAAGCTTTGTTTGCCTACCGCCCCGCCTTTCGGGTGGCTGCTGTGTCGGTATCTGGCCGACTGCTCCGTATTATATATAATGAAATATTGGCGGAAAAGGTAATTGAGTAGAGCAAATAAAACAAATTTAATGAAATTGAAGTAGCCGTGGAATATGCTGAAATACCTGAATAGTAATGTGTTGAAGTGGTGCTCCAACAAATTACGAATAAGACCTTTACATATATAATGTCGGGTCATAGCTATATATAAAGCCCACAGAACTATTCACAAATTAGCGCAGGATACCCAACGGTTACATCGATTTCATTAAATTTCTCATATTCGGGCTATTCCATTCTTAGTCATGGTAATATGTACCATTGGATGTTTGCCCATTTTTTGCCGACCCCCAAAATGTGGACGTGCCACTGTAATAAAAGAGGTACAGACGCCGTAAATGACTCCCCCCCCCCCCCCCCTCATTGATCACTAAAGAAGCACCGAACAACGCCGTCATTCTCGTAACATCGCTCCATCGACGTCTCACAGTGTGCATCCGCATCAACTGGTATAACACGTGAACGGTGTAGTGCGCAAACATGAATAGTGCATGAAATTTGTGACATGCATGGTGGGTAAACATAAACTTTGGATCAGATTACATGCTGCATAAGATAAAAATAAATAACTACGCATCGCATTTAGTTGTGTAACATTTAATTAACCGTTTCCCTAAAGCTTCGCATCCCATATGTATTCAAGCATGTGCGTTGGATCAGTCCAATTTTTTCATTAGGAAACTTAGGATCATGAACCGACAAATCAACTCCAAAAGCCGTGCAGTTACCACTTTTAAATCCTTTCTTGATGACTCAAAAATATATTAGGTGAATATTTCTCCGGTCTTGTTCCTGTGGTTTTGTGCAGCATGTTTATCAGAAATGTGTTCAAATTATGTGAGCGTATTCTAATTTGCAATGTTACAAGCACCTTCCAGGCTGTGCATTGCACATACTTGAACTGTGCAGTAATTGTAGGGTTATGAACGTTTAATAATATTTACATTATTTCTTATAATATTTATGTCAATTATTATTTTATTTTAGGTCACGTAAATTTTCCTCATTTGTGTTTTGCTTTGCAGTGAACTTATATTTTATTCCTTCTATAGCGAGAATAAAAATTGAAACCATCGACAGCTGTCATAACGCCAACATCTATTTTGTAACATTCAATAAAAATATATTGAAAAACGAAACTTTACAGCCGCTTGAGTTGGCTACTAATGAGCCGAGTTGAGGCTGTTCGGGGTCAATATTACTCGATAAATTTGAACATGCGGTTCTTTAGTCAAAATATATTTCCTTGTCATAGCAAATACAGCAATATCGAGCCGTCACAGTTGGCTGAAGCTGACTATTTTATTTGAGCCTCCTACAAGCTGCCAAGTCAGTCTTCCTTACTTGAATTCATTCGTTTCTCCTGTCATTATTCCTTGATGCGCAGCTATCGTGCAGTGTTATTAACGATTGAAGTTGCCACAACTGCGGCGTCTAGACAGAACGATTGCCAGCTACTTTTTCATAAATAAGTCCGCCTGCAACCAGCAACCTCTCCCGCCTTCACGTGTGCCAAAACATTAGTATAGTGTCTCCCAAGCTTGTCTGCCATGCAGGGATGATTTCCCACATTTTTATTAGTTTCAGTGCACTGTCTCCTTGACTATAAACTGTACATTTTCTAATACAACTGCACTTCCTTTTACTCTTGAATTGCCGCTTTATTAGTATTTCATTCTATGGTTAGTGATTTCTCTGAGGAGTTCTGCAGTGCTTTCATCTCCAAGCTGATGTGTAAATAATATTCCTTACGTTGATCATCATCATCATCCTATATTTATGTCCACTTCCTTACGTTACCGAACTCTAATAAACTTGCAACAGCTAGTTTTCTTTTTAATGTTTTTGATTAAACTACATTTTTTATCTGACAAGTTATCTCGGGCGTTTAGCAGGGCTCCTTCATTTGGCGTTTGCTATGTTAATCACCATAAATGATTTACCTAGCGATTTAACTTTGTAGGTTAGCCTATACACCGCCCATTGTGTTTTCTGTGAGATAATTTCATCTCTTGGTAATCATCACCTCCGCAACTGTTCTTCGCGAGGTTTTGCACGCGGTGAAACACCATGTCAATCATCAGATAAAAGATCTCCATATTAATTTACGAGAAACTCTTGTGCCATTTACAGGAAATCTTTCAGCCTGGCACTTTTGTTATTCTTTGAAAAATCTGTAGCCACTAGGATAAATGCGCTTTTCGGTGGTCTTCACAAGGAGCATGTCGTGATCTTACATACGTCCTACAGCCTTCTTGCACCTGGTACATAACAGCTCTGTTCAACAAAGTTAAAGGAGTAGTCAACGATACTAGCACTCAAGAACGTATATCCTGGAATGTACTTACTTTAAGTATGCCTGCAATATTTAACGGCTATATCAATTTGAGTTGTAATGACTCCTGGGAGGTGGTGGTGCTGAACGGCAAATGTAAACGTCGAAGTTTTACCGCACCTTCGTGGCTTGGTGACATAAAACGGCAAGGCAGATAGCAGGAGCCAGCGGCATCAATAAAATGTATTTAACTGGTATGGCTGGCAGAACAACTCTACTTGTTTTTCTTGTGTCAATCAAATTTTTTTTCAGATTTTTTTGCGATGTTTTCAGAACATCGCAAAGAGAAAGAAGTCCTGGCAAGTTCTTGTTTTATTTTTTAATCCCCACAAATACAATGTTGATGCACTTAACACACGTCTTTGGATGATGGTACAGGTGCAGTCCCTCAACACCAGTAATGAGATGATATTCCGCGTACACTCAGCCACTTGTCAACGCACAAACACTCTGCTGAAGAAACACTACCAGTTCAACTGTTGCAGTGTCCACTCACTTTCACGTACACAATCTCTCTCTAAGGCACCACTCTCACTCACGCATTCGAGAAAAGAACGTTGCTATGGACAGGCTGCCTAGCAGTGTAATGCTAGTGCACTGACCTACTGCCCGCCCTTTTCGCTGCTCTTTCTGTGGAGACAATATAAACTCACTCGACGTAACGCCAAACGTAAGCCACGCTCCTAAGAATGTACTGCCTCCTGCTATACTACACGCTGACAAGATAAAAAATTTGGCAATAACTAAAGCTAAGGATTTACATGCAATTCGTAACATTTCTCACTTTTGTAGCACGATCACTGTATACAGCGTGTTTCAGCGAACACTTTCAAAAATGTTTTAAAATTGCCTGTGGCAGATAGCCCAATATTCTTTGATATTCCTTTTCCTTGAGCTAGTCTACTCGAAGAGGCGGACATTACTTGTACAAAAAAATTTAAATACATAATCGACTAATCACCGAAAATTCTCTAATTACGTTTTAACTAAACTTATGACACATATTGCAATTTGCAAATTATAGTGGGTGAGACTTGAAAATAATTGCGTGGATGACACCATTTACGAGATATGTGCCGTCAAACTTGCCGTAAAAATGCACTGTCGTTCCACTAACTTTCTTAACAAAAAGTTGTTTTAAGCATTGAAACGCAAAAGTAACTGGAGCAATGCATTCCTACACAAAGTTCGAGAAATTATATCTTGAAACAGGCGTCATCATGAGAATTCGTTCCACGTGGATCCGCCTTGTGAACTCCCCGGCTGGAATTTGTAAATTGCAATGTGCCATAAGGTAATTAGTTATAACTTCATTAGTGAAGTTTTGTTCATTAGTTGATTAGACATTTCAATTTGTTATGCAAATAGTACGTGTCCGCCTCTTCGAGTAGACCAGCTAATGAACTAGAATTGTGCTCTCTGCCACAAGCAATTAAAAAAATTGAAAGTGTTCGCTGAAACACCCGGTACACTGAACAGGCACGTGCAATCTGTCAAAAAAGTTTGAAAGCCGCCATTATCTCCTCTCCGGAGCATGACAGCTCCTCTCCATTGACACTAGTGGCCATCTGCAGCGAAAGGAATCGTTATCTCGTTGCCAATCAAGTCGAGCGTCGGTGGCACCGACGCACATGCGCCACCCGACTCGGGTAACAAGGTCAGTGGCCATTACGCACTCGCGACATATTATTTAAGTTCACGTTTTTTTCCGGGACGTACGCTGCAGCTTTAATCTTTTGACGTTTATCAGGCATGAAACTTCTCTAGAGCTGTCATTTAAAGTTAGTAATGCTTTCCGCCCGACTTAACGGCCACAGTTGGAGATAAATTGTGCGCCGTCCTGATAGCTGCAACGGCGCCGTCTACACCGTCCGCCCCGAGCGCACCAAGGAGAGTGGTGCCGCCGTCACCTCCTCCTGCGTTTCCGAGGCCGTTCTTAAACCCGGGGCCACCTTTGTAACCAATGCCGCCCAGCCCGACGCCAAGCAGAGCCGGGTGGCGAACACCGATACCTACAAGTCCAGGTCCACCGAGGCCTGCGAACATGGGTCCTCCGAGTCCGTGGCCGCCGAGACCACCGAGACCATGCAAGCCCAAGTTGTTCATGGCCAAATGATGCAGGCCTATGGCTCCAAGTCCTGGTCCTCCCAGCGCTGGTCCCCCAGGTCCTCCCAAAATGGGGCCACCCACACCGGGACCCAAAAGAGCGCGCCCGTGAAGCCCTGGGCCAAAAAGTGCGGGACCTTCAAGCCCCCCAAGACCACCAGCATTAGCTGGCCCAGCCACCGCATTGGCACCAGCGGCGTACGTCTGCGTCTTCAGTACATTCCCTTTGGCACCACCGAGGCCGTTGAGCGCTGCCGCGCCACCACCGAGCGCTGAGGTGAAGCCAGCCAGGCCATGCCCGTTAAGGCTGATTCCGCCGGCAGCTTGGCCTACACGGACAACCGGTCTAATGGCGTGATGGACTGTGGCCACTGGGTGCTTGACATACTTTATGACGGGCTTTGTCACATACCGCAGGTTTACGACGGGCTGCTTCAGAAATGTAACAGAAGCGATCGGTGTGGCCACTGGTGCAGGAACGGACACTCCCTGTCCATTCGGCGCTATGTACTGGCCTCCTGCCCCGAGCAGACCAGCTCCTCCGAGGCCCCCGTTGAAACCACCGCCCAAGGCGGCTGCCAGATTCACTGCTTGACCGGGCCCCAATACAGTGCCTTGACCGCCGAAGCCGCCTCCTCCAGCTCCCAGGTAGTGTGGCGCTCCGCCTCCGCCCGCGGCTCCCGCAGAAGTCGCGTCCAGGAGCGCGCACACGGCAACGAAAAGCACCTGTACGGCAAATCAACACAGCCCCTGTGACTACGCTCAAGAAATGAGTTATGGTAGGCGTGGTGTGATTTTACAGGTTATTAGACGAAAGTAACATTATTTTGTTTCATTGTTCTTCCTTTATCTATGGGAGTGATGATCCGTAATGAGAATTTTGCAATGCTTCAATTTTACGTGACCCCTAAATATTTTGGATCCTTTAACCATGATTGCGTTCAACTTGCATTTTTTTCTTGTGTGAACTTTCTATTCAACAGTTATGTCCTAAGGGTAGCTTTGATGCTGGCACAAAGCTTGCACCAAGGCTACCAGTACGACAAAAAGCAGAGCATGGTGTCATCAGCAAATTGAATTCCAGCGCCTACCTGTAACAGAGCCTGAGCATTTCGCACGTCTAAGAGGCTCACCGATTGTTCACTTATTTAGATCATTTCGAAACCTTGAAGGAGCTCCGCAACCGCATTGAGGATTGCGGTTGCAAAGCTGCAACAAGAGCTCGTGCAGCCGGACTAAACGTGTTCGGGACAGAGTATGTACTCACGACAGTTCTCATGCTGGTATCCACAGCTGGCTCTTGGTTTCGTCTGTTGGCCGACTGCGACGTATGGTGCCCTTTATAGCGGTCTCAATGGGATCCGCGGGGAGTTGACCTCCTGAGCGTCGCAAGATCACTTTCCTCGGTCAATGTCTCAAAGCAGCGCAGCCCAAACAACCGATAACGTCTTGGCCACGTACGACAGGGCTGAAAGCGAATTCTGTGTCAAGAGGCCTCTAAACAGCGCTTTCTTTTCTGGAGGACGTTACTGGGCTTGAAGTGCAACTGGTTTTTTTGGATCAACGAGGAAATATCCATTCTAGCCAACATCGCTCCGCAGCTGTATAGCTGACTTTCTACGAACGCGATAAAAGCGTTGCTGGCGTGTTTCACTGTTTTGCGCGCAGTGCAGGGAAGTAGACTAGCAAAATAGGTGTGGTTGGTGGGCTGGTGCGGAAAAGTAATTAGACGTGCCCACAAATCATCATTGTTTATTCTTGCAAGACCCTTTCTTGCTCCTGGTTTTATGTCCGCGGCTTGGTTTCTCTATTCACTTTAGCAATGGCTTACATGTAATGTCTTATGTGACTCAATCATTGTCGCCGCATTAACTAACCACTATGGAAAGCGTAGATCTGAGTTGAAGAATCATAGCTCATTGCACGGGGGTTTTAAACGTGCACGCGAAATATGTTTGCTAGAGCGTATCTTTATATGCTTCAACGCAAAATCCTAAGTGTTAGAAAAACGCAACAAGGAATTGTACCAAGAAGCGAAGTAATTTAGGTCAGCCAGTATTTAAAGCACAACAATTAGATTGAAACTGGGCTTTGCATCAGTTTCGATAAATATGAACTCAACAGGCGCCGGACAATATACTGCTTTTCTTAGTAGCTTTTACAGTAGGGTATTCCTTTCGCAGAGCGAAAATATGTTAACTGCATAACACCAGTGGATCTCGCTGCAGATTTTGAGTCTTTGCCTTTTTGAGATGAAACTTAATACATATCATCTAAATCAATAAAACAAAACTGAAGGCGTAATTGTAGCATTAATTTCGTTGGCATCTGCACTGTTTTGATGCTTTACAGAGAGGCTCCGTGTTTTTATCGAGGGGATAGTTGCATTGTCGACATATACGCTTCGACAATTAACTTAAATGCCCATTCAAAAAAAAAAACAAAAAAAACGCTCAAATGCGACTGTTTGAGGTAAGTTAGCTGCACGTAGGTCGCGTTGAACATAGTGAAACCTTTTCGTTCATGCAGATGTGCAGTTACCGTTGTAAGCCTGTTACAAAGCTGCCACCTTGCTTTTGCTGTGTTTGTAGCAACCGACCGTAACACAAATGACCGACTGTAACACAAATTGGAGAGATCCATTTTCGAGACGAAAAAGCAAGCGCAATTTATGCATTGCTTTAAATTTCCTGGCTTTGTACATACACAGTATATATAAACCTACAGACGTGCTTCTTCTAAATATTTGCAGGAGAAAATATAGGATTCGAAAATATCAGTTGTGCTGCTGTTTTTGAAGGTAAAATTCAAGCGTTTCACTTGAGGGATATATCCGATTACTACTAGGTGGTGCATGGAGTTCGCGAGTGAAGGCTTAAAATCTCGTTATTATAAATAAAAAACCACCGGCGATTATAATTCCCAGTGGACAGTATTTAGTACTCTTTGGTATAAGATTTCGAACGTTGCTTTAACTTTCACTATAACTTTATTTCTCAATAAAACAGTATTTGAACGAGGTATTAAAAAAGTGTTTTAATAAAAGCCTCAATTTAGATTCAAGAAGATCGTTTTTATCCCATTCGGATCTGCATCTATTTAAAGCAGGTAAGTTCACGTCTTAATAAATCATGTAGTTTCACGCCCTAAATCATCACTGGGGCTTTGACAGATGCCTTAGTGGAAACTCTCCTGATTAATTTACAGTTTTTGACCACCTGACGTTCTTCAACGTGCACCTAAATGTAAGCACGCAAGCGTTCTCGCATTTCTCCCCTATCGAAATGGGGCCGCCGTGGGCGGGAATCGAACCGTCAGCGTTGTCATCAGCAGCGGAGCTCTCTCTCTTCATTTATTTGAAAGAGAGAGAGAAAACAAGTCTTTATTAACACCGTTCGATAGGATACGGTGCCGTCCTATTATTTCTAGAATCTGTAGCCAGAGGGCGTGGGAAGTGGAGCGGGAAAGGTAGGCTGGTGCTTTGAATGTAGTTTTCGAACCCCTCGCTGAAGAGGAAGTCGAGAAAGGTCTCAGATTGTTCTGTAAGTATTGAAGAATGGAAATGCATATAACAAAGCTAGCTTGCAGTGTCATGCTAAAGTGAGATAAGTAAGTAAACTCATTTGTCGCATTTCTTAAAGGAACCTCTACGTCGCCACAACGGTTAAGCCTTACCACTTAAAATAGTGTCCTCCACTTTTATATACCCCTGCTCTTGTGAAGAAGTTCGGGAATGCGTTTCAAACATATCTTTAGTTTTTTTGTTCTCGGTAAGTCATATCCTGTATTAAAATATTTCCGCACTCATTGCATATTAATTGACAATCATCTATCTGTACTCAAGTTATCGCCCATTTCTTCACAACGAGTTTCTTAATTGAGCCGTCAAACACTCATGACTGCAGCCGGGGTCAAACACTCATGACTGCAATTCTTTTAATGAATTAGAAGCCAAAGTATGGAAAAGGAGCATTTATCACAATCAGAACAATGAATCTTTAGTGCTTACGTAAATAGCCACAAAATGATCCAATTAAATCAATAATAGTTTCTCAAAGAAGAGGGCTTGCGATGCAAAATGAGCCTGCCTTGTTTGTAACAGTTCTGAATTTTATAAACCGCAATATATTCTGCACGAGTTTCGCGCTGAGTATCAGCGTCTTACGCTAGTGACAAAAGCTTCGTTTTTATCCTCATCCTCTTAAGCGTATTATGCGAGTTTTCTGAATGTTCGTTTAAAGCACTTCCTGCGATTCGGAGGGTTTCGCAAGCTCGGGGTTTCTGCCTACGAGTAGCGTCACGAAGTGCCTTTATTGATGGTGAGGTAAGAATATTTTCCTTGTTATGAGCCGTGCAGGAAAAATGTAAGCGCCGAAGCGAGCGCGAAACACGTAACCTCGAACTTTCAGCGGGATTTGAGGTCGGCGGGAGATTTCCGGGTTCGCCAGGTGCACGCTTTCATTTTTGGACTAGCCTCTGAAGGTCAGTATAAATGTACGAAGGCGCCGTGGGGCTTGAGATCTGTTCAAGCTGCTGAGCTTTTGGCAGTTCTGGAGGCCTCTTTTCTGTATTCCCTTGTGAAAATCTAAACCACTTGGTAAACTTAATATGAGTTAGAGGATATATTTAGAGTAACAATACAAGGCTGTTTTCCAGAGTTATTGGCTTTTAAATGGTTCAAGTGGCGATGGTGAGTCACAAGGACTATGGCTGTGATATTAGAAGAACACTTAGCATTTTTGTGCGTTATACCGGGTGTTCAAAATTAAGCTTTACGGTTTTCTTAAAATTAGGCACTGGGAGGCACGCGAAGACCACCTGTGCAAATAAGTTACGTGGCCAGGGGGACACAAAGTGAGATGACAATTATCGCTGTCAGCAGCCGAATTAATTAAAATTGAATAATTAACTTTTAATTGACTGCAGTAAGTGTGTATGTTTGTATTCAAATGTTAGAGGCAGTCGTGTTTCTACACAGTTTCACTTGGAAGAATTCTTCTAACATGTCTGTGCTCCGAGATATCCGACTCCAAATTTTAATTGTCGTTCGCATGATTACGCATGCAAGAGAGTGAGGATCGGCGCAAAGCTCCTCCCTGATGTGACGCGGCTGTTGCGTACGGCGGTCAGTCTGAGAACAGGGTGGAGACATAGGCAAAGATGATAACTCTTCCCCTTCCCCTCTCAGCTGGCGAAATCAAGATATGACAGCGCGGTGTGCCGTACGCAGTACGCATGAACCTGTTAAACGCGATAACAGGAGATAATTTTCGGCACATTTTGTATTACTTGAGATCGCACCGGGACATTATCTTGTGAGCGCGTTAGCTTCACTGTCATCTACTGGGGTGCTTCTGGAATAGCGGCGCCTCTGTACGGAAGGATAACCAAGAATATCCACGTGGAGTCCCCTCGTGCGAATATGGCTGCTTCTGGCGGGACGAGGTATTCTACCGAAGAAAAAATAGACGTGGTAATTGCAATGACTGAGATGAAGGGCAACGCTTCATTGGCAATGCGGCTGTACGCGGCTCGCCACCCACACCGTCCCCTTCCAACTAGGCCTACCTTCATAAGCATGTTTCGGCGCTTTCGCACAACAGGGTCAGTCCTATCGTCCGAGACATACCCGGAAGACAATCGTCGATGAAGACTTTGAAATCGACGTTGGCGCGTGCGTAACGTTGATGCCAGAACTCAGCATCCGACAGATTGCTGATCAGTGCGGTCGCAGCGTTGGCAACAGTCGCAAATGGGCTAACAAAGAATAAGTTCCATCCCCGTCATGTTTACCTTCCCCAGGACCTAAGTGAGGCGGACTTTTAAAGGCGGGTTGACTTCTGCAACTGGGGCCTGATCAAAAATGATGAAGAAAAGGACTTCTTACACAGAATAATTTGAACGGATGAAACTCGGCTTTGCCGCAATGGCACTGTGAATATTCACAACGCGCATTATCGTTCACAAGAAAATCCACACTGGGTGCGGCAGCACAAGAATCAAGTTCACTGGAGTGTGAATGTGCGGCGTGGCATACTCGGGGACAGGATCATTGGACGTTATTTTTTTGAGGACAACTTGAACGGAAATATGTACACGGAAGAAATATTAGGTGTTGTCTTTGACGACATTGTCTCCAATCTTTCCCTGAATGACCTGAGCCAAGTGTGGTTACAGCACAACGGAGCACCACCACATTTCTCCACCACGGCAAAAAGCTGGTTGGACACACGTTTTCCACGACAGTGGATCGGGCGTGCAGGAGCGATGTTTTGGCCGCTGAGATTCCCTGACCTTTCTCCGCTCGACTTTTTTCTTTGGGGCTACGTTAAAGATCGAGTTTATGAAACAGAGCCCCGTGACGTCAATGATATGAAGCACAGGATAATGTTTGCCTGTGTGAGCATCCGCCCAGAAGTACTGTGCAGAGTTATCGAGTCGACGCGAGAGCGGCTTATGCTTTGCGTTGCTGTAGAAGGTAGGCATTTTGAACATTCTTTAGGGCATTGACATGTTGATGGGTGAAATGCTTTCATGAGATTTGTGCATGACCACACCAAACTTAAAGTGGCAGTAGGAAATATTCGTTAGCATAGCTGAAACTGTTTCTGATGTTTATAGTGCAGTTGTTGCTCTTGGTTTCAATAAAACTTTCAATACTTGGACATCGGCAGTCACTTTATTTGAGTAGCCCAGGCAAGGACCATGCCCTAACGTATAGTCACCATTACGCACGCGCACTGCCCTCCGGCTTCTCCGCTCGCGCCATTATCTCAGCATGGCAGCTGTTGCCGCCATCGTTACAGGCTGCGCTGTCACGTGTTACGACAGCGGTTCCGGGTTCTTCGATTTTTTTATTCGCCAGCCGAGAGGGGAAGCCGGACAGTTATCATATTTGTCAGTGCCTCCGCCCCGTTGTCAGATTAAACGCCGCACGCAACAGCCGAATCACATCACGGAGGAGCTTTGCGCCGATCCTCTCTTGCATGCGTCATCATGCGAATGACAATTAAAATTTGGAGTCGGATATCTCGGAGCACAGACACGCTATAGAAGGATTCTTCCAACAACACGACTGCCTGTAACCTTTCAATACAAACATACCCACTTACTGCAGTCAACAAAAAGTTAACTATTCAATTTTAGGTAATTGGGCTGCTGACAGCGATAATTATCATCTAACTTGGTTGCCCCCCCCCCCCCCCCCTTGGCCACATAACTTATTTGCACAGGTGGTCTTCGCGTGCCTCCTAGTGCCTAATTTTATGAAAACCATCAAGCTTAATTTTGAACGCCCGGTATATTAATACTTGCAAGGCCCAAGCTAAGCTACTGTGTAGTCATATTATTATGTTTTCAAGACGAGAGCGAGGTTCGCAGGAGGATGGAGGGTTGAAGTGAATAACAGTCCTCGAATATAACAGAATGTTGAAACGTTGGCTTCAGCGACATTCCTTGATGGACGATCGTGAATCATTGTTATATCTCGGTACTTTACACAGAAGAATGGAGAATTAAATGGTACAACAGCAGTGCACATCGCCTTAAACATTTCTCAAAGAAACGAAAAGGCATCATTTATAAATTTAGGTTTATAGTTGCACTCTACCTGAAGTTTCACCTCAGAAAACGATCTAGAGACAAGCATATCTTGTGTAAGGCAAAAAAAAAAAAACAGTCTTTGCTATCTTGAAATTTGGTGAAAAAATGAAAACTGAGAAACATAATTTCCAAGATTAAAAAATGCGCAATGTTTTTTTTTTCTCGTTGCAAATATTACCGCTAGAACCCCTCTGGACCACACATGAGGTCTCCTTATTCAGTTATGCATTGCTTTATGGCAATCGCATTTCTTTACTATTTATTTACTATATTTATGTATTTGATTATGTACATTCGGGTCTCGAATGCATTCCCTCTCGCCCACGATAAGCACTACTCAGTTCTATTTTCATGATTACTCGTATGTGTGCTACAAACTATTCCTCAGTTTATTTAGTGCTGTCTGAACGTCCTTAGAGTAGCCACTTTCACAGTATACTTGGCCTGCTCTCCTATTGCGTGCCGCGGCTGGCGACCTCTCTCTCTCTCTCTCATGTTTGGAACGTGATTTCACGCGTTGCTGACACAACGCTGCATTTCGTTCGTGCGCGGTCAAAACGCTCTCGTCGTCGTCCTGAAATGCCGCAAAATTGACTGAACCTGAAGTTCCAGCACGACGACACTGCATCGAGTGCTTCCGGTGGGCTTGGAAGCTATCGAATACGACGAGGGTGGTGCGTGCACGCGGTCGGTCACCACTCGCTCCCTGTATGTCTCTCGCTTTCGTGTAGCGGCCTCGCTTTTTAAAGCTGTGCCATATACACAACATCACTATCACCCCCCCCCCCCCCCCTTTCCCCAGAAAAAAAAAAAGAGTTCGCGAGATTGCGACGGGATCGCCCCAGAGCCCGGTCAACGATAATGAGAATCGGACAAGGTTGGTGGAGGCTGGGCCAGCAATGCGTGTGGCGTGAAACGGTGTTCAAAGGCCGAGTCTCCGCCAATCATGGCTCAAGTTTGGTTAGTTATGCTAGTACTTGTATAAAGAGCGGAATGCCATCTTTACAACGATAACAGTCATGCCGTACTAATACTAACTGCACCCCTCTAATACGCATTGAAAATAACCGTGGCAAGCGATTTCCTCTTTCGAGAGCCAGTAGCGAATGCCTGAATAAACGCGAATTTCAGTTTTTCCACTGCACGGAGGGGGCAAAATGTATTAGTACATTCACGAGTACTCAGGGAACCCGAAACTTACTACAATTTTAAAACGCGTTTTTTTTTTTCATTCTATTTGCTCAACAATCGCGATGCCTTACTCCATGTCCTCTCTAAAGTTCTGCTATCGAGGACATTTAGTGCAGCGCATACATTCTCCGAGCACTGATATTTGAGGTTCTCTCTCTCTCTTGCTTTTTTTTTTCATTATGGTCTAAGTGCGTGCAACTAAGTTGTCCGTTGCTCAAGGGAACGTCATGGAAGGATCGAGAGCCTATATTTTATTTATTGAATGAACCAGGTGACTCCGTTCTGTGATCCTCCGTACCGAGGCCATGTTGAAAGAGGGGAGTGGAGTGCGGAAGTGTGATCTTATTAAAAGACGGGAAGAGATTAAGAGCTAAGAAAAAACTTCAAGTGCATGGCGTATATAGTACTGACGAAATTAGATTTGTCGTTTACTGCGCAAGGGAGCCTTATTGTAAAACTATCTGAGACGCCCATCACTTCCGAGCACATTTCATTTCGGGGACAGATATCTCCAAACTCACCGGCTCTAGCGTTGGAGTAAATTGAATTTTTTTTACGTGACAAGGGCGGCGGCTGGGCGGATGTATTCCAACTCTCATGCATTCTTCTTTTGTTCTTCTTCTTCTTTCTGGGGTTTTACGTGCCAAAACCAGTTCTGATTATGAGGCACGCCGTAGTGGAGGGCTCCGGATTAATTTTGACCACCTGGGGTTCTTTAACGTGCACTACAACGGCAAGCACACGGGTGTTTTTGCATTTCGCTCCATCGAAATGCGGCCGCCGCGGCCGTGATTCGATCCCGCGACCTCGTGCTCAGAAGCGCAACGCCTTTGCTGACTGAGCCACCCCGGCGGGTGTTCTTTTGTTCTCTTACGGTGCTCTCATACATGGAGTTGACTGTTTATAAAGGTTAGTGCTTTGTTGGATTTTTTCGCCTTGAGTATGGTATATGCTGATTGTGTGAAATGGGCTACCTTTTTCTTTTGTCTAATTTGTTGCACACTGCGAACGTCGTTACTGTTCCTCGATTGTAAACACCACTAACAGTTGGAATATGATTTTTTCTTTTAATTACATGAATTAATCATGCTTCTTTGTGTAGGTGTATTTCATTTTGTTTTCTTCCGTTGCATGCGATGAATGGGGGGAAGAGGAAGAAGAAGAACGCAAGCGCCAGGGTTCCATCTCGGCTCCTGCACTCTTGAATGATTTCGGCAAGATTGTCGCTTCTAATCTCCAAAATGTTGGTACCAACGCACGTCTAAGCGGAAGAGGATCACATCGATATCGGACTTTCTCCGGTGGGTGGTCTCTTTTCCATTTTATGAACGTGTTTGTGCTCGGACCACGCTGCCGCCTTGCTGGCCCTAACGACAAGCCTAGCCCGGCGTAGCGCCGATCGGCGCCACCAAGTGTTGCTAGAGCAACGATTCCGAATGTCAGTGACTATGCAGATGACGGTTGAAGGGGAGGACCTTCCTCCTGAAGAATTTTCGCCAGAATTTGGATGGCAGTCTGCAGTTTCGAAGCGTATGTCTGCCAAGGTGGACTCGGCCAACCGCCCTGGCTGCGGCATATGGGAGAATAGGCCTAACGCCGGCGCCTTATTCAGAACACAGGACAATGGAAATAAACTCAAGAGCAAGATCATCAGGGCGTCGCGGATGCCTCCCATGCCCAAGGAACATGCCAAAATTATCATACGACCCCGCGGAGGGCTGAATATTGCCAAGACAGGACCGACCGTGATCGGTAAGGCGATCGTGGAAGCGGCGGGTCTTACCCCGACGCAGATAAGCTCGGACGTAATTTGTCCTAACATACAACAAAACATTATGGTGGCCAGCACGCCCAACCGAGACAACGCTTCAAAATACACGAGAATCAGGACACTTCATGTGGCTGGAAGAATGTTTCAAGTCAGTGCATACGAGGCCGCTCCCCACACAACGTGTAAAGGAATAATCAGACACATCGACCTGAACGACAGTCAATCGGACCTCGAACGCAACATCGTCAACGAGAGAAACCCGCTGGCCTTGGCGGTCAAGAGAATTAAGAACACAGGCACAATCATCATAGCTTTCGACGGGCTCAAGGTTCCGAACTTTGTACGCTATGGCCCAGTCCTTGTGAAGTGCTTTCTCTTTTGCAAACAAGTCGATATCTGCTACGCGTGCGGCAAGCTCGGCCATCGTGCCGACGTTTGCCCGACTCCTGAAGAGTCCACCTGCAGGGGATGTGGGGCAGTCAACCCGGACGATCAACACCAGTGCACGCCAAAGTGTGGGTTGTGCGGGGGCCCACACCCTACGGCGGACAAAACATGCAAGGAGAGATTTCAGATCCCGTACGTCGTCAGAAGGAGACGATGGAAGAGAGCGACTGTGGAAGCTTCGAGAAATGGGGCTTCGCCACCACCACAGAGCAGCGAGATCAAAAATAAGTTGCAGCAAGCTCCACCGCACGAGCATAGGGAACGCTCCCGATCCAGGGGACGTTCTCGCTCCAGAGGGAGCTCCCGGAGACGCTCTCGATCCAGAGGGCGCTCTTGTTCCAGAACCAGGACCAGATCCCGCTCCAGGGGTCGCTCCGGATCCCAGCGCCGAGGCAGTCAAGTCCGGTTCAAGTCCTGCTCGCGGTCCTGCTCCAGGGATCGCCGACCCGAGTACCACCCGACCTGGGCCGACCGAGTTCGAGGAACGCCGGAAAAGGTAACGCGGGGCTCACCGCCAGAGCATGATAGAGGTAACAACAGACTAGCACAACTTGAGCGCGAAAACGAGATGATGAAGAACACAATAGCTCGACTCATGACAGAAATTGCCGAGATTAAGAGGGGCAGCAATAGGAAACCGGCCATGGCAGACAAGCAACCTGCCACTCCCCAGCCAATGGAAGTCGCCATGGCGGAGAAGAACGATACGGATAATCAACCGGCCGCTCCCCAGCCAATTGAAGTCCCCATGGTTGAGACGAGCGATACGGAGAGGCCAGCTAAAAAGAGGGCAATCACTAATGAGCCAGAAAGAGCATCAGGTAGGGCCAAATCTGAGATTCGCGAGATGCTCTCCGCTCTCAGTGACAGCATTAAAGAGATAAATGAGAAGTTCTCGCTCTTCCAAAGCAACATGGCTTCCATGGAGGAGCGCACTAATAAGCGCATCAGCAAAATTGAATCCTTCTTGGAAAACGTCGTAGCACCTGTGCTGGTACCTAAAGCTCCTACGCCCCCAACAACAGCATCGACTATTAACAGCACGGGGGCAATCGGGCCTCCGAAGGCTAGCACAGCAGCTCCACAGCAATACGATGGCCACTCAAACTAGCTCATTCAGGATGTGGCAATGGAATTGCAGGGGTTTCCTTCCCAAGAGGGCTCCCCTGCAGCAATATATTCGATCACACACAGAGAAGCCACATGTCATCATTATACAAGAAACACTCACATCTAACGTCACGCTGTCCGGCTACAGGCCCGTAGCGAAGCACGAAGAAGGACGGGGGGTCGCTGTACTGATTAGCAACAAGCTGACCCACATCACTCACGACCTTAGGATGACCGCAAGTAAAGTGGAATATATAATGATAGAAATCATCCCAAGCCCAGCGAACCGCGCCAGTATATTCATCCTAAATGTATATAGTAGTCCCAAAAACCCAAGACAACGCTTCAAAGCCCTAATCACCAAGGCCACGCAACTAGCGCGAGACTCCCCTTTGATCGTAGCTGGTGACTTCAACGCCCCCTACCACACCTGGGGCTACCCATACAACACTAACAAGGGCGAGGACCTCTGGCGTGAGGCTCTAAACCTAAACTTGATGCTAGTCACGGACCCGGCATTCCCCACCAGATGCGGGACCTCGTCGAGCCGTGACACGACACCGGATCTCACCTTTGTCAGGAGCATCGCAGCGGTTAAGTGGACGAACCTCGGGGTAGACTTTGGTAGCGACCATTATATCTTGGCCACACACCTCCAGGTCGAGCAGAAGAGACAGCGCATGTTCCAGTACACAGACTGGGACAAGTTTCGCAAGATTAGGGAAGAGCGAACGGAGAGTGAGGGCAAGCCTAGCCTCGAACAATGGGTGGCACAGGTTAGAGACGACATCAAAGCTACCACAAAAGAGATTTGTACCGACCTCCCGGTGGAAAAGATGGACAGTCGTCTGGCTCACCTGTTGGAGGCCAAGCAGTCCCTCCTCGCCAGGTGGAAGGGACAAAGGCTCAACCGCAGGCTCAGAAAAAAGATCGCAGAAATCAACAGAACTATAGAGGAACACTGCAGAGCCCTCTCTAAACAGCAATGGGATGAGGTGTGCAACTCGATCGACGGGCACATGCGTAACGGGGGAACCTGGAACCTCCTAAAGCATCTCCTCGACGAGACGAACACTAAAACCAACCAACACAACACACTGGCGCGCACCCTACACGCAGCCAACGGGAATATTCGAGCGAGGAAATTTTATCCAGACTCGTGAAGAATACCTGTCTGTCGCATCGGGCCCTACACCACCTTCACCTGACTACGACGGCTCCGGGAACCCTGAACTTGACGCAGAATTCGGGATTGAGGAGATCAGGCAGGCGCTCCACGCCCTGAACGGCAGATCGGCTCCGGGTCCGGACAAGATCACAAACAAAGCTCTACGGAACCTGGACGACAAGTCCATCGAATTCCTAAAGGACATCATTAACCAAGCATGGAGCAGTGGTATAGTTCCGGAAATGTGGAAATCGGCCAACACCATTCTCATCCCCAAGCCAGGCAAGCCACCCAGCCTCGATAACCTCCGCCCAATTTCTCTCACATCGTGCGTGGGGAAGGTTGCTGAACACGCAATCCTAAACAGGCTTTCTCGCTACCTGGAGGAGCACGACATTTACCCATACAACATGATCGGCTTCAGGGCTGGACTATCGACGCAGGACGCGATGAAGCTCATCAAGCATCACATTATTGACTCTAATACGCGGGACACGAGAGCCATACTAGGTCTAGATCTGGAAAAGGCCTTTGACAACATTCTTCACTCGTTCGTTTTAGACACAATCTCGAGCCTTAACCTGGGGAAGAACTTCCATTCCTACACGAAATCTTTTCTGTCAGACAGAGAAGCCACCCTAAAGATCGGGGACCTGACTTCAGACATGATCAAGCTGGGGTCTAAGGGGACGCCACAAGGGGCAGTCATATCCCCAACCCTCTTTAACCTCGCCATGATTGGTCTATCCAGGAAACTCTCTGCTATCGACGGTATCAGTCATACCATATACGCAGACGACGTTACCATCTGGTGTACGGGAGGTAGTGATGGACAGGTAGAGACGGCCCTGCAAGAGGCGATTGATGCTACCGAGAGATACCTCGAGTCCACGGGCCTTCGGTGCTCACCTCACAAGTCGGAACTGCTACTATATCGACCCAAGCGCAGAGGCCCCAAACCAAAGGGATGGAAGCCACTCGCCGAATGCGACATCAAACTACGGACAAACGACGGAGGCTATATTCCGAGGGTGGATGCCATCCGGATTCTCGGCATGATGGTCGAGTCGAGTGGCTCTAACAACCAGACAGTGCTGCGTCTCACTAAGAAGACGGACAATGCCATCAGATTAATAAGAAGAGTGGCCAACCGGCAGCAAGGCCTGGGAGAAGACAACCTCGTGAGATTGGTGCATGCGTTCGTAATGTGTCATTTCACTTACGTCGCGGCCATGCACAACTGGCAAAGATCGGAGCGGGATAAGCTGAACGCATTAATCAGGAAGGCAATCAAGAGAGCCCTCGGCCTCCCCATATACACACACACGGAAAGCTTACTTCAACTCGGCATGCATAACACGCTCGAGGAATTGGCGGAAGCGCAGGAGAGGGCCCAGTTCGTCAGGCTATCTACCACACAAGCTGGAAGACACATCCTGCAGGAGCTGGGCGTTCCCCCCACAGTAGTCAAAACAAAGTTCTGCAGCATCCCTCGAGAGCAGCGGGACCGCATCACTGTCGCCCCGATCCCACGAAACGTCCATCCGGAACACAACGTGGGAAGACGTCGGGCGCGCGCGAAGGCCCTCCTGGAAAAGGCTCGGGAACGGGCTTCGGAGAACAGTTTTGTAGACGCAGCTCGCTACGCCGACGGACAGGCCTTCGCTGCGGTTAGCGTAGACCATGAAAGTAAAGTAACGAACGCAATCTCGATTCGGACGACGTCCTCTGAGACCGCAGAGCAGGCTGCAATAGCGATGGCCTTATTGGACGACAAGAGGACATCAATCTACAGTGACTCGAGATCAGCCGTTCGGGCATTTGCCAAAGGAACCATATCCGAGCTGGCCCTAGGGATACTAGGAAGCAAGCAGATCAAGCCACACACAGTGATCTGGTTTCCAGCCCACATGGGACAGATCGAGGGTGCCCCGCCCAACCTCAATGAGTCGGCACACAATGCTGCGCGAGGAATTATTAACCGCGTAGCTACGAGTACCACCGGGCAGCATGACGTTGGGGGTACTGACTATCGGGACTCTCCTCTCTCGTACAACGAAATTACTAAGCATTTTTACTTGGCTCGTAGGATCTACCCCCTCCCGCATTATAAACTCAATAGACCTCAGGCTTTAACACTAAGGCTTCTACAGACGGGGGCATACCCAAACCCCCTACTTCTTCACAAAATGTACCCCGAAATTCAGACAACAAACACATGTGCACTATGCAATGACTTAGCGAGCTTACCTCACATGCTCTGGCGGTGTCCCGCGTTACGCGGCGATGAAAGCAACAGTTCTTCACGTTGGGATGCGGTTCTACGCAGCCCCAACCTCGAAGAACAGTTATGGGCTGTCCAACGGGCCCGCGACGCGGCGGAGAGGCTCGGCCTTTCTGTCCCGACGTGGGAGCGGCCCGCTGCGCGCTAGCACGCGCCCTAAAGGACACTAATAAAGTTATTCATCCATCCATCCATCCATGCGATGAATGCTACGGATTTATTTAAGCAGAATGCTGCTAACCTTCC
Source organism: Dermacentor silvarum (assembly GCF_013339745.2). Taxonomy (NCBI): domain Eukaryota; kingdom Metazoa; phylum Arthropoda; class Arachnida; order Ixodida; family Ixodidae; genus Dermacentor; species Dermacentor silvarum. The sequence continues at coordinate 139,724,332 of NC_051154.1, forward strand.
GCTAAGCGGGCGAAACACTCTATCATGAGTCCATTAACCTCCCTTTCTACTTACCCGCAGGTAATGCCCTATATTGTCGGAAAGGAACAAAAAAAGAAAAACAACGAAGAGAATAGAATGAAATGAATTGAATGAATAGATAAACTGGCGCCACACGGGATTTCTGCTAAATTGCCGTGACTTCATTACTATCCGGCTTCAATTCTGCAATTATAGCATGTGGCTTAGATCAATTATTTATAAAGTTTCTTAGATGAACGTTCTCAATTTGCCAATTGAGCATCTCCGTTTGTCGTGCAAGTAATGTACGCCTCTTCAAGTAGATCACCTGAGCACACGGAATAACCCTATCTGCCAGAGGCCATTTTACTACGACCAACAGCTTTTAGGGGATAAACAGGCAGACCGTGCTCGTCGTTATAGTTCGTTAGTCACGCTTTGGTTAGCGCCAAGCGTCCGCATTGATTGTTGGCGAACTAAATGTCAAATCGTGAAGGAAGCCCCAAAGAGATATGGAGGGTGCTGTTCATATTATATGCATATGAACTTTCAAAAACATCAGTTAAGTGTTGGAGTAAGAATAAATTACCGACGCCAATAACACCCGTTTAGGGTGAGATCGCTGGAGTGGAAATTAAAGCAGAATCGGATGCAAGGGCCTCCTCCAGATCGACGGTAGTTCGCGCCCTTCGCACCGCCGGAGCTGCTGCTAGCTCTCGAAATACCGCAAAAAGAAGGAGAGCATGCGATATTTTAATATTACCGCGATCTGGCGAGTATGCACTAAGTTACAGGCCTGCGCGAAACTATCCATTCCCACTTGTGTTTTTCTTTTCTCTTTTTTTTTTCAGTTTTCTGCACTCGCGCCGACTTGGCGCGCTTTCATTTTTGCGTCAGTATCGTCTTTCACCATCTTATAGTTCTGTTTGGCGTGGCGCTTGTGCAAAACTTGGTAACTTCCGATCCTCTTACTAACCCGTCTTTCTATTACCCCTTTCCTGACCCCCAGCGTAGGGTAGCCAACTTTAACGAAACATGTTGCGGGGCTAGTTGGTGAGGACACAGAAAGACATGACAGGACGAGCGCTGACTCCAACACACACACACACACACACACACACACACACACACACACACACACACACACACACACACACACACACACACACACACACACACACACACACACACACACACACACACACACACACACGCACACGCACACACACACACACACACACACACACACACACACGCGCGCGCGCGCACACGCACACGCACGCACACACACACACGCACGCACGCACGCACGCACAAAATTAGATTAAGGGGAACAAACTGCACTTGATCTCGCTTTGGTTAATAATCTGGGGCCAGTTCACAAAGCTTTGCTTTCGTAAGTGCTCTTTGCCATTGGCCGGGCGCCTTAGATAATAATATGTCTTGCATCCGGATTGGCTAAAATTCTTTCTTACGAACAATTCTAGCGTAAGAAGTTTATGAGAATTCGGGCTCTGAATTCACTAGCACGCACTGATGTGGTGCTGACGCACGTGTCGCCCCTCTCCATGATAAAAAAGGCTTATGATAGCTCGCGAGCTAATCGGTCCTTACTTCTAGTTAGAATTTTGATTTTTTCAAGTCGTGGCTCACAGTTTTAATCGCTTCGATCTTTGCAAGAGCGGCAATGGGAGGGTAGATTCTGAAACGAGCCCTAACGTCTCCTAATGATCTTTTATGTTCCTTGGCGCGTTCGTTGACCCAGCGCCCAGTTTGACCGACATAAACTTTGCCACATGAAAGGGGGATCTCATAGACCACGCCCATGGCACAACGTACACACGGCTTTGTGTGGTTCATTCCACAGCCGGAAGTCGCAAGGCCGTAACTGCTGACCTTGGGGCACATCTTGGCCAACTTTCCTGGTGCAGAGAAGACCGTCTGAACACCGTACTTGTTGCCAACCCTTTTCAGATTGTGGGACACCCTATGGATGTACGGGATCACCGCTGGTTTTGCGGTGCTACATTCTTGTCTCCGTGTTGGTCTCCCCTTTATTTTCTGTAACAGTGCCTCGGTCACGGATACCAAAACGTGGTCAGAGAAGCCTGCTTCTCGCAGTCTGGCAATCACCCTGCAAGCTCGCCTGCATAATGTGAGGGCGTGACTTGAGGAGAGCGGATTCAAGAGAAAGAGTCGCAATAGCCCTCTTTACGTGTAACGTCACAATGTAACGTGTGCCTCTTTCGATTAACACATTTGGAGCCAGCTCTCATCCTGTCACGTATTTCTGTGTCCTCGTCTTAAAACGTAGCGCTGGATTACTTTCGTAAGAAAGAAAAAAAATAAGGTAGCCAACTTGACGCTTTTCTGATTAATATCCCTGTCTTCTACCTTTCTTGCCTCCGCCTCCTCCGCTGTCGCAACAATCGACACAGCCTTTTGAGACGATTGTGCGGTGCCGAGTTCGAACATGGACATGGTTGGCACGAGACGACTATCCTTACCGGCGAGATATATTGCAATGGTCTACGGCGATGTCGCCAAGGGAGTTCATATGCAGTCCACCTCACCCCAAGCTCAACAGGCGACAGGCGAGAGACTGGCGCCGAATACAGACAAACACCTACCCACACTTACATAGACTCCACAAAATATTTCCCAACAAACACAGCGACAGATGTCCATGGTGCGACTCCACCCCGACACTAGAACGCATCACTTACCAATGCACGCAGCATCCGGCAGACGCCGTCTCGCCATTACTTAAAGATACACTTAGCAATTGGTCGTGGGAGCTAGGTGCGACTCTCCGAACTGGACTTGGGAAGCCAATTGGGAATCCTCGACCAGGCCCGGCGTGACGCAATTGCCTGTGGGGCTCTGGAAGAGTGCTCCACCTACAGTAGCCAAGCAAGATGTTTATTTCAATAAAGTAGTTTCTCTCTCTCTCTCATATTTTTGCATCCTTCATCTTGATGTTATTGTAATCCTAGTTTAGTCTTTTTCAAATCATTCCATCGCAATATCAGCCTAAACATAATTCTACCATAAATAATGGCTCATACAAACTCGAAGCATTTCACGGTTGATCTTCTTCCAAATATATTGAAGTAATATTATATTAAAGGAAAAGACGGGGGGGGGGGGGGGGAGCTGTTCTTTGTTTCTTTTATTTCACTTTGGAACACTCTGCAACCCGATAAAAAATTAATTCTGAATTTGTGCTTGCCAAAACCTTTATATGATTATCAGGCAGGCCTTAGTGTGGGACACCGGCATAATTGCGAGGGGGATTCTTTAATACACGAGTGTTTTTGCATGGGAATGCGGCCTCCAAGGCCGCAATTGACCCCGTGACCTCCTGCTCAGCAGCGTCACGCCATGGTCATTGAGCTACCGCGGCGGGTAAAAATAATGAAAAATTGCACCTTCCTGTGAACCGCCCGCAATACGATCATCAGGGAGTCACTTGCGTGATAAATTTAGCCACTTGGATCAACTTGATTTTTCTGTAACGAAAATGCTAGGTCCATAGGCATGCCACGCGCTAAACAGATGTGGACATTTATAGCCTTATGAGATTTTTCCGTGGACATCAACCTAATTAGTTTGCTTTGATTTGTATATTTTTTGCACGTGCATCTCTTGCATCTTTTTCAACGGTTCGTAGTAGCCTTGAATTATTGAGACTGTTTTGTGGCGGGCCAGTAGTTAGCTAATTAAGTTCAATTTGTAAATTTCTAAATATGTACTTTAGGGCATATTTTGTCTTGGAAGTCATGCAGAGTGCCTCCTGAGAAACACCAAATAAAGTGGTTCCATAACGTCACCTATATAGGCACCCTGCAGTGCAGTTTGCGCGCGAACCATGCGCCATCTACAAGTGAAACTCTGGGGCGGCCAGCGGTTATTTGTCAATAGGTATCTTGCACTGAAGCTTTCACAGTTTACAGCAGCGCCAAAACGCACAGTGGTGGGAGCAAAACGGGAGAGACGCTGTTACTTTCGCCATGACACCTTTAATTGCTTACCAAGAGGCAAGGCTGTCCAAATTGGGAAAAATTTCAAATGCGCATTCTCTGCATATGAATGCACACGTTCGCGATCGATATCAGAAGAGCGTAACAATTGTGAGCCGGAGCTCATTAAAGCGCTATGCATAACTCGCATACGAGCGGTGAAAAGTGAGCCACTATCCGTTTGGAATGGCGTATCATTTTCATTGCCTCTCTAGCGGCCTGTGTCGGCGATGTTGGGGCGAAACATGAAAAGGTCGTAGCGCCCTCTGAACAGTGCATGGCGCCTATATACGGCGTTCTTTTTTCCAAGTCCTGAAGAAATAACGCGATATACAGCGAAGTGACGTTACTGCGCGCTTGCGAGTACGCATTGCAGCACTTGTCGTGCTTCCAAATAATGAAGACCGCATTCCCATCTTAAAAGCCGACGGAAGTGCTTCGATCCCCGTTTGCAGCGCCGGCCTATCGGTCATCATTTTGGACCATGGCGCATTTCCATCTTCACAACGATGGTGCTTTCGTGCTACTTGGCGGACGGCGGACGCGATAACCAATTGCTTTCTTTTTGCGACCGACCTAATGTCTTCCTTCTTTGGGGAAAAAAAAAAAAAGACGACGATTGCGATGCGCTGCAATCCAGGTGCGTAGTGACTCTCTCTATCTCCCTTTTTATGTTCCACGGGCTTTTTTCAGAGCCCAGAAATAAGAACGACGCAAACAATAACCTCATGAAGACAAATTCATTGGCACCGGCATCTCTGGGCTTCTTTCACCACGATGATAATTTATTACTGTCTCTCTAACCGTAGCGCGCACTGCAACCAAAACAAAGCTGTCAGTAAAAAAGGAGCGTGAATAATCTATGCGTAAACATTGGGCGTTTTATTTCATTGTTCGCCTTTTTCTGCAAGCAAGCTACGGAGCAAATACTTTCTTGTCCTTAATTTATCTTGCTGTTTCCGGCGTTGGCGCCTCAACACGGAAATCGAGGGCTGCGCTTCTCTGACCATGGAAAAACGCGGCTGGACGCGACGACACGTAAAAAATCCTGAAGTGCGGAGTATGAATGGCGACTCCTGCTATAGAAGGCTTCGTTTACATGTTTGCTTGATGCCATAGAGAAGCCTATCGTATAGATATAAAATCACAGGAATGCAGCGGTTTGTTTTTTAAAGCCACGCTGTATTTGCCTACATCTCCCCGTGATTCGGCATGTAGTTGTCATTCGCGCCGAGTAGAAGCTGTCGCTCACAAAAACAAAAAAACAAAAACAAAAACAAAACATAACAACAAAATACAAACAAACACGAAGTCGTATCTATGGCGGGTTTTTCACCCAGTTCTTCTAGAGCAGCAGCCCGACGCTCTACCTATACGCGTTTGCATGGGAGACTGTGTTCATAGATGCTTTCTTTGTGGCGTCCGACAGTTTAGATGCTGTGGTCTGCGGTGGCACTGTGTCGCGTTCCTCATCTTTAATATGTTTTAATGGTGAATAAACTTCCTCTTGCTGTACTTTGAGAGTCGCCGAGCATTCGGGCTTTCACTACCTCCACTCCTGGGGTATGGATCCGGAGGTTTGCCTTTAAAACTGCGGGTGACGTGTTGGGTTCGATTCCGTGTACTACGCCTCGTACTGCCCCATCTCTAGTCGTTACGTACGCATTAACGAGATCGGGTCGTCCATTAATGTTCAGCATTTTTATGTTCTGCATCATCCGTGCGTCCTCTTTCTCCGGTGTCGACACAACGGCGATGTTCGATCCTGGTTTGATACATAGGATGAAATTGTCGCTTCGTATTTTGTTTTGGCATGCCTCCACGACGGCCCGCGCCTGCCCTTGGCTGCTGATGTTCTTAAGGCGTAAGCCCTGATGCGGGTGGATAACCATTTTCAGATCTTGCCGCGGTAGCGGTGGTAGACGCCTGCTACGTGGTCGGCGTCGTTGTTTGCTCGGTTTGTCGGTTAAGTTCGACGAGGAGTCTTCTCCTGGCGCTTTTTTGCGCTCCCTCGCCTGCCGTTTCTTCTCACGTAGTGACAAGACTTTCTGCCATCCCGTTTCCGCCTCAGTGTCATGCAGTGCTGTTGAACGAGCGCCGCCATTGTGGAAGCTACCACCTCTCTTGGGAAGGGTCGACTTGCGGTTGGCATAAGGGTCGGATAAATCCATACCTTCATCGCCGCAGGGCCCTCGTGGGATGTCGTGAGTCGATGTAGAGGCTCCCGCTGCACCGGAGTCAGCCGTCGAAGCCATCGTGATTACTTTCTTCGGAAACGTAGTGGTGGTGGTGGTGGTGAATTGTAGCAACAGGCGGGTTTAGCCTGGCGATCAAGGCTGGCAGTTGCTCCACCTGAGCGTCTCTTACAATATCGCTGAATGGTTTCACCATATGTCCATCAAACCAGTCTCTCTTAAGAATTCCATAAGGAGGAGGAGAGAAAGAGAACGCAGGGATGTTAACCAGAAATGCGTCTGGTTGGCTACCCTACTCTGGGGGACGGGAAAGAGGGAATAGAAAGATGAGATGGAGAGAGGAGGGGGTGGGGGAGGAAGGACACGGTGAGCTCGCGAACGCACGCGGAGGGCCTGAGCAATTCAAAGGCGTTCACATAGGCCAGTCGTCCTCAAGAAAGACAACAGTGCCTTCACAGCTTTGTGGGCCGACGAGCGATGGGGACGGTCTTCAAGGAGCATCTGCACGGACAACGGTCGATCGTCCAGTCGTCGCAATGTGTTCGATAATGTTTGTCTTTCCGACTGAAATCGATCGCAGTGACACAATAAATGTTCGATTTTCTCTTCGCAGCCGCAGACGTCGCACGCAGCTCTTTCGGTCATTCCAATCAAAGCACAGTTCGCCTTCGTGAAAGCTACTCCCAACCACAGCCGGTATAGAAGCGATGCCTCACGTCGGTGAATCCCGGGTGGAGGTCGGAGTTGGAGCGAAGGGTTCAGTTCGTGTAGCCTGGTGCGCCTCATATTTGAGGTGTTCCACTCTGTTAAAGAGAGCTTGCATGCCAGGTGACGAAGCTGCCTGCCGGCGTCTGTCCTGGAAAGAGGAATGGGAACGCTGTGTTGTCCTTGATGTGACTCTCGGACAGCTTTGTCAGCGAGTTCGTTTCCACTGATCCTGCAATGGCCAGGTAGCCATTGGAAAATAATTTCGTGGCCTTTCTGTTTGACGTCGTGGTGAAGTTTGACAATTTCGTACGTTAGTTGTTCGTGAGCTCCACGTCGGAGAACTGCCTGCATACTTTGTAAAGCCGGTCTCGAGTCGGAAAACACGGCCCATGTACCAGGACTCTCTGCGTCTATAAATTGAACTGCACTGCGCAGAGCCGTGAGCTCTGCAGCCGTGGACGTCGTGACATGTGAGGTCTTGAATTGCATTGATACATTGTAGAGATCGCGGATGTCGGCCATTTTTTGAAAAATGCAAGATTGTGAGCAAACATGGTAGCCAAATGACGCGAGAGATAATTGAAGCCGCTGAGATCGCGCGTGTGGGAAGTATGTGCGTAAGCATGCCATCCGTCTCCCTTAGTGCAAAAGAAATAGATTTACTTACGCGCTAATCTGCAATTTTGTATCCGCGTTCCTTTTTGCTATGTCGAATGCAGAAAAAAAATTTAAGAATTTTGATCATGTGACAAAGCCGGCTTGGTATTGGTGGATGGCCGTGTTTGTATAGTTTTTGTTGCTCTCCCCCTTCGAGTGTCTTCCAGTATTTATTCCGCTAACAAGGGGAATAAATCTATTGTTGCAAGCAGCGCTCTGTCGTGTGTGTTCCTCATCTGTGTCTCTCGTCTAAAATGTTGCGCATTCAAACTTCTAGAGATACTACGTATCTGCGGTCATACTCACGGACTCACAAACTGCCTGCCGCCTGTATCTCTCCGGGACGGCGCCGCGCTTAGTACTAAAAATTCAGGGAGTCAAATTATCGGATTCCACTACCTCAATTGGTGCCCCGCACACGAGGGCATGGAGGGAAACACAAGGGCGGAACGGCTAGCTCGCGCACTAAGCATCCGAGCTGCGGACCGACCCAGTGACGAGCCTCCCTCTACACCGCGCGACATCCTCGAACACCAAAGACAGGAGCGGAGGCAATATGGACCCCCTCACCCAAAGTTAAACAGTCAACAGGCGAGGAATTGGCGCCGACTTCAAACAAACACATACCCAAACCTGCATACACTTAGCCGTATTCACCAAACACGATACACTGACGAATGCCCGTGGTGCGGGGACACGCCAACGTTACCGCACATCACGTGGATATGCCATAACAGATCGACACATATAAACTCCACACAACTAAAACCGCAAGATTTTAACAGGCAGTGGGAGGCGCGGCTTGCGGACGAGGATCAGGACAGCCAACTGGCTCTCCTGGACCAAACCCAGCGAGCCGCTCGTGCCAGTGGAGCCCTGGACTAGGGCCCCCAACCACGGGAGCTCAAATTTTGTTTTATTTATTAAAGTTTCTCTCTATCTCTTCCTATTGCTGTGAAATGTTCGCCATCAGAGCTGAGGGCTTTTACGATGGAGACGCGTTCGTCGCCGAAATTCTTATTGTGATATGCCGTTTTGCCTCTCCCGCTCATCAAAGCTTCGCGGCTTCGCTTACACCGATTTCTACAGTGCGTAGTATCGACATTCTTCTTCTTTTTTTTCTTCTTTTGCTGGCTAAAGTTCGGTAATTACCTCTGAGGTAATGAATGACAAAAATAAATGGTGGAAGACAGCTTTTAATTCCTTCCACTCAGAATGGAGACACCATTTTGTTAAGCCTCGATCAGTCGTTATACACAAGTGTGAATTGCATATGAAGAGTGTTGCGTTAAGGGATTTCTTTTGCTTCTTGTGTCTATCAACATTTCGGCTGATCAGATTATTTTATGAAGCGTAATCTACTCTTTCATCATGTTTTTTTCTCTTTTGAAATAGCAATTATTAAATATTGGCCGATGAGTGTTTCAGGGGTGGGGTAAACTGGCCGCTTCCCGAGTGCCAAATGCGCGCAATATGTGTGTTGCATTCAGAGGTGTGCATTGTACTGATTGTAGTGCTTGTGGTTCAGTCTTCTTCTGGCAGTATAGCAGAACTACATGCATAAGAAATGGAGAAAAAGAAAATTACGTGACGTCCTCTAAAAGAAGTTCCACTCAACGTGGAGTCATGTAAGAGAGTGAGAGACTTTAAGGAGAAATGCATATAGATGTGAGCCTATAGTCAAGTGCCAGGCATAATGTAAGGTAAATAGAGTGAGAGATCACAAAAAGAAGAAAATATAATAATTAAGAGCTTGAAAAAACAAACACATTTTAGGATCTTCCAGCCCACTCACTGATGAAAGAAAGAAAAGAAAAAGAAACCTTTCGTAATAAGAGTTGCACAAATACAATAAATTGGAAAGGACTTAATTAATAGATGCGTATGTGTCGCGTAAAAAAAATTAAAAACTGCCAGCAGATTTGTGTGATGTTCGTAAGTGTATTCTATGGACATCGACAGCTGGCTTAATCGTCCAGTTACCCACCAATTTCCGCTCATTTCAATGAATTCTTAATAGAAAGCCATAACAGGTTCCGCTGTGTTTTATTATGGTTGCGTAAATCGCAAATTCAAGCCTGATGTTTCAGGCGACTAAACCTGTTGGATAACGGACAAAAGAATAGGCAAGATAATAGTGGCAGTAAGTACATCACACAAGGCCGATGTGTTTAGTTTATGTTTTTTTTTTTGTTATTTTGCCGTTTAGATGCTCGAATAATGAAGATTATGAAACGAATGGAATACGAATATTCGGGTAAAACGACCACCGAATATCGAATCGAATATTTTCTCCTTTCTAAAGCAGCATGCAATATGACGTTTGCGCAAGCTACATGCCTCAATGCTTCGAAAGGGGTGTTTGTCTCCAACCTGAAGGCGCCCCCACCTGAATAGGTGCATTTGGGGCACCACATGGGAAATCTGCAAGAACATCCGGAGATCGTTGCGAGATCAAAACGAGATCATCCGGGAAACCAGTTAAAACTAAAGAAAATGCAGTATCTGGCCCCCAACCCCTTGTTCAGGACCGCATTACATACGCTGGTTACGGCCCAAACAAGTTACAAAAAAAAAAGTATTGCTTCCGAGTTCTTCCTAATGTTTGCTCACAATATCACTCAAGCTGTAACTTCTAGTACGCTGAAGTTTTATTTGTCATTTCCAATAGCGACGTTCAAAAGGCAGATACAGTGCACCATACACTTGATTTTCATCTTTTGGCGCTGAGGCAGGGTTGCCTGTGCTCTTTTCATCGCCGGCAGTCCGTGATTTCCGCGGCGCTGGTTTTGCGCCGCCTCCTTCGAGAGATGGCGCTACGCTGCGTGAGCAGGCCGGCAGCGTTCGGCGCGGCGCGGATAGTTAATTGGCCGAGACGAGACTTGCAACGAGGCCCACTTCAAACCAGGTTCATTTGCGCTCAGTAAGCTTTCAGGCCCGCGTCGCGACACCAATCTGCTTTGCCGGTAGCCATTTCATGCTTACATCTACTCTCGATTACGGTAGAGCCAGCATCTTTTTCTTTTTTCCTTTTTTTTTGCCCCGCAGCGTGACGCCCACGCAAATCACCTCAAAGTGCTATAGTTGACACGAGATAAGCATGCATGCTTGTGTAGCTTTATAAATATGTACACGGCATCAGGCTATTGCGCTGGGTGAGTGGGCTTCAAGAAAACAACCGTCGGACACGTAACATTTCATTATTGAAGGGACACGCAGCGAAGTGTCACAGGAACCTACCTAAACCCGTAAATTGTCTGGTATTAGGCAAATAATGCTTCTAATTAAAATGACCAATTGGACCCCTGACGTCAGTACCCGAGTACATACATAACCGCGGACGTCTAAGTCAAAAGCACGTGAGAAGAGGAGGATCGTCACGTGGCAGCGGTTACATGGCATTGAATACATGAGTAATACATTTTCTTTCAGAGAAAAAACAGATTGACATGTATAAGTAGCATGACCGCGATAAATCACGCGTCAGCACAGGCGTATATAGGAGGACTACACTTGAGATCATATCACTGCAGGACTTCCTTTTTTTTTTTTTTTTTGCTCAGCATTTTTTTTTTTTTTTTTTGCGGCAACTTGCCATCAATAGCGCGAGTGTCTTTAACCGTGAGTAGCTTTACCCATTTAGTGCAAGCAGCCTCTCGAGTAGCGTACTAAGACATGTAAGCATACACAGGCTGTAGTTTGGTTGGCGGGCTTTAACGTCCTGAAGCAACACAGAGTCTGTAAGGGACCCCGTAGTAGAAGGCTCTCCATTTATTTTGACCACCTGGGATTCTTGAATGTGCACCGAGCGCTCGTCACACGAACGTTTTTCCACATTGCGCCATCGGAATGCGGCCGCTGCGAGTCGAACCCGAGAGCGACTTCGCGATCAGCAGGAAAACGCCACACTCACTGAGCCACCGCGTGAGCTGCTGAACTCTTTAGTTTTCGTTACGAATTTGCTCTCAATTAATTCTTTTTACTCAGTCTCGGTAACCAGGACCACAAGCAATTTTTTTTCTTCGTCCTTTACGTGAGGATAGGAATTTAAAACTCCTCGTTAGTTAATAGAGCAAGACGAACCGATCACACCACCCTCTAGTGCAGGCTTTGCAAATGCTCACAACGGTACCGCTACTGATGTTTTCCAGCTGCGTGCAGAAATACACGCCGGAGAGGAAACCCTGCCGGATTCTGCCGCACGCGCGGGCCAGGACAACCGTCCTAAACGCCCTCCTCTCAGCTCGTGCGTCGCAGACGCGATGCGGCGCCTATCGCGACCGCATCTTCGAATGTTCGCGCGCGCACGAAACGGCAGGGTTTGAAAAGCCAGAATGCCTAGCAAGTGCTGCGAGGCGAGGCATTGCAGCCCGATAAGGTGACCGAAAACGCGGCCGCCAGGTGAAGGAGCGGTCCCGCGAGAGCGAGAGAGCGGCGCGCTGAGAAAGTGGCGTGCGCCGAGTGTGCGTGAAAAGCCGACACAGGCTGGCACCACGCGGACGCGCGCTGCGACTGCTTGTATCATTTGGCGCACTTCCTCTTCTCTTGCCAAAAGGTAGCTTTGCGCGCCGGTATCAAGCGTTAGAAACGTTACTTTTCTTTATCGATGCCTCTTCGGCGCTTTCTGTCGGTGCGTGCGGTACGCAGAGCTCGTGGCGGTAGAGGCAGGTATGAGCAGCGTTCTTGGTGCATTTCGGCAACTCCTGTGTATTCTATCGATATTTGAACCGACTTTTCCCGTTGCCTAAAATGCACGGCTATTGTTAACCAACGCGATCAAATCCTATACCTAAAAAACGAAAGAAAAGAAGCAATCCTCCCCCTTCTTAAAAAAAAAAAAACTAAGTAAATAAAAGTAAAACGACGCGAGCCGCTTCCGCATGCGGCAGCTACAGGTGCGCGCCGTACATTTATTATTTGTAGTCGCAAATGCCTTAGTTATTGTAAAACATAGTCGTAAGTGTGAGTTTTCTTCTTTTTAATCGCATGAAATGAACTGCTTCAGCAAAAGGTCATTGTGTAACATGTAAAATTCTGAAGTGTGTCTATTCGAATGCGGTGCTTACTTTGGATGGTACACTTGGGCGAAGTAACATCGCTTTTGAACAAGACTAGAAAAGACACGAGTGTCTTCTCTTGTCCTGTTCAAAAACGCTGTTTCTTCGCCCGAGCACATCTATCCGAACGTTGCTTTCAGTGTGGGCTACGTGCGATTGACTAATTGGAATGTTTCAAACTTCTTTAGGACAAAATCCTGCCCACGGACTTGACCCTTGTGCGCCCTGGCGACCTCTCGAAAGTTGATCTGTGCTATAGAGTGTCAAGCTTTCTTGGCGTATGACAAGTCGGAATCATACCTGAGAATATCCCTCCAGTTAATTGTACAAAGTTAAGTTCTCATCGGTCCTTATACCAAAGTCAACCTTAGATTTTACTTTGTTGTCCATCGATGGTAGAGACTTGGGCGTGCTCGTAATTCATTGATGTGCGTGCGTGTGTTCGTCCACGCAGTGCTTGTTTTGCCGTGAATTGCCGATCGATTTCCAGGGAATCTTACAAAAAGAAGCAACAATTTGAACAACGAAGAAGGCCATACAGCGCATATAGTAGCGGCTACAACTCCCGGCGTAACAAAGCTTCGCTTTTCAGAGAAAGAAAATATAACTTCCTCTCAAAGTTGAAGCAATGAGAGTGATAACTAGCGTTATGTTCAGTAAGATTCGAAGTGCTTCGCGCAGTATCGACTGCAGGCAATATTTGTAATTTCGCGTGAGCAGTCAGCGCGTCATTGTCCTTACGAAGTGAGCCTTTGATGGAGCTGGCTCGTCGGACATGACGGTTCTGGCCCGGAACCGTCAGTTATATACAGGGTGTTTCAGCAAACACTTTCAAAAATTCTTAAAGGTTGCCTTTTCCAGTTAGGTTCTTAACAAAACATCGCTTTTTGCATTGAAGCACAAAATTAACAGGAACGCCAATGCATTTCTCCGCAATGTTCGGGAATTAATATTTGTAAACTGGTGTCATCCTGAGAATTAATTCTAAGTGGATCCGCCTTGCGAACTCCCCGGCTACAATTTGTAAATTGCAATATGGGCCATCAGGTAATTAGTTCAAAACATAATCAGTAAACTTTTGTCAATTAGACGATTATGCATTTCAATTTTTTGGCGCAAGTAATGTCCGCCTCTTCGAGTAGACCAGCTCATTAACCAGAATTGGGCTATCTGCCACAGGCAACCTTAAATAAATTTTGAAAGTGTTCGCTGAAACACCCTGTATATAGCGTAATAGAAGGGTATGGTAGCCCGTAACGGGCCCACAGGCCTGACTGGACGCGGGCTTGCGGTCGGCCCGAGCTCATGCGAAACTGTGAACTGCGAAACCGAACACTATACCATGATACGTTATACTTTCTGGCGCTTTTCCTCGCTACAGTCTCTGCCCCATTCAGCTTTCCACTAATACACCTGTTGATCCTGGCTTGCTTCGGCCGCACGAAGCACACACTTCAACTGCTCAGCCGCATTCATTCTCCATGACCTTTAGACAGTTATTTTTTGTTTTTCATTTTCTTTCAGAAACTTAGTCAAGTGCACTTCAGCCATTTTACTGCGACAGCATTAAAGGGTTTAAAACTGTATTTTCTGTGAGCGTCCGTCCGCCCGTCTTCGTTACGTCGTTGTCGTCAGGCCACATCCTTATACTCAGCTTCACCTTGCCCACGTCGAAGAAGATTTCTGCAGATCACACTCACTGTGGGAATCAAATTTATGCTAAGCATTTTACAAGTAACCACTATACAGTATCGTGCGGAGTTCTGAAACGTGTTACCAGGTGGAGCAGCATGTTTCTGTAAGGTGAGCGATTGTCTGTCTGGCGACAGGAGCGAGGCCGCAATGAGAGCGACGGCGGCGACGATGGCAAGACGAAAACGACTCATTTAATAATTATACTCCGGCGAAGACAAGTTAAAACCTGCTCCGTTACGACCGGGCCAACCCCGAAGTTAACTGGGTCGTCATCGAAGACGATGCAATGTAACGCGGCGCACGCGCTAAGCGACTCTAACCGCCAGCTTGCACGAGCCAAGCACTGGTAAGGTGGTTGTTCTGTTGTTTCATGCGTGCATCTGGGGCCTAAATGAGTAATAAAAAAGAGAAATCGTCGTGGCCTAATTGCTAGAGCCTTGAGTTTCTGCGCTGAGGGTCCGTAGTCAAAACCCACCACTGGCCACATTTCCTTTTTTTTTTATTGAAAAGGCCCCAATTAAGGGTGCCGAGAGAGAAAATATAGTTGAACAGAATATCAAAGAAGTTCTTTACTATCGAGCACTTCGGAAAACACATTTATTTTGCATGTGAATGCTACTACTAAGTGGTTCGTTGTGAGAAAGGAAGGTTGGCGCTATCTTCTGCAGCCCTTGAGGGAGCACGGCTCAGCGCCACTTGTGAATGCTTCGCATTATCACACGAATGCTGCACATATAAAACCCTTTCCCGCCCCCGCCACTGGTGATCGAATTCATGTCCCTGGCACGATGTGCATTTAGTAGCCGGAAGCTCTAACCGCTGAGCTATTGCATGAGATTCGTGCTTGGCAGTTCGTGCGGAATTCTGTGCGCCTCGCGGACTCTGAGAGTGTTGGAGCCTGCGCATCTATCTCTGAGGACACGGCAGACAGAATCTTGGTTTCAGCTTGTTGGTTGTGTCATACTTCAAGAAATCAACGCCGTAAAATATACGCGGGCAAAGAACACATACGTGCCCGTCCTTGTGGTATGTGTTCCATTCCCGCGCCGATTTTGGGCCGTCCCTTTCCTGACACGCAGCAGACGCGCGAATACGACTTTGTCCGCAACGAAAATGAGTTTTTTTTTTTTTTGATGAAGAAGAAGAAGGCCGCGTGCGCTGTGAGAACCTGTTGCGGTCGCAATAAATGAGTTTAGGGCAAGATAAATTGCTGAAGTTTGTTGTTTATTATCGTTATCTGTTATTGTTTTCAGGGTAAGTTGCGAGCTCTTCCGTATTGAATCTCTCTTGATCGTGTGCTGCACCCCGGCAGCGATTGACAAATACAGCTTACCATGTTGGTCGCTCTGCAGCTGCACTCCACAGAAAGCCCTTTTTTGTGTGGTTACTGCTCAGCGTACCAAGGAGAGCGCCAATAGACCTGGGTTAATGCCAGTAAATAAGGCGACATCCGGTTCAAGCAGGTAATCACTTGAATTGTTTTCGATCTCAGCTTAGGCACGTACTTGTGCCTGGTTTGAATGCGTCTGGTGAAAAGGAAACTGAAACTCCAATGACACCTTTATTTCTTAACTCAGTTGCTGCTCAAGCTCGCAAAGGTATGCAGACTACGCGAGCAGACCCCCCTTCTCGATACCTCAACCTTTAAATACCTATACTAGAGCACTGCACGGGCCGATTTTTGCGGCCCGGGCCCGGCCCGGGCCTGTTTTTACATTGGGCGGCCCGCCCAAGCCCGATCAAAACTTCTATGGCGAGACCCGGGCCCGGCCCGGGCCCGGAAATAATCTACGTTACCCACCCGGCCCGGCCCGCCACCCCTTTACCTTAAGCCCGAGCCCGGCCCGAGCCCGACTCGAAACCGGCCCGAACCCGGCCCGAGACCGAAAAATACATGTTTTCCAGAGTTGAGAAGCCCGAGAATACCTCGCAGAAAGCCCGAGCCCGGCCCGGGCCCGCGTCAAAAAAAAAAAAAAAAAAAAAAAACCGAGCCCGGCCCGGGCCCGGGTCAAAAAGCACACGCCGTGCCCGAGCCCGGCCCGAGCCCGTGAAAAAACTCCTCTACCCGGCCCGGCCCGGCCCACGGGCCGGGCCGGGCCCGGGCTTTCGGGTAAGCCCGAGCCCGTGCAGTGCTCTAACCTATACACAATTAGTAGGTATTGCATTAAAATCGTTCCCGTTTAAAGGGCACGGTAAGACGTGTTCGCCGGGAGAGTCAAGGCTGAATAACTTTTCTTTATTATATGCGCGGTTGCTGTTATTGTATTTCGTGTTATTTAAATATTTCTATCAAACTCAATTTGATTGCTTGCCGTTTTGTTGTATTCCGTGTAGACTGCTCGCTATTTCTGCATCCTGTTTTAGTTTGTGTGTTATGCTAGCTACTATGGGTTACACAATCAATGTTTCAGATTGCAGTGTAATCTCCATGCAGTGCTGTGTGTTCTGTTTGGCTGTGAGGCCTAGTCAGGCAGCATAAAGACACCTTTTGCCTCCTATTCTCTGGTCGCGAAATGCCTTGTTGTGTACTGTATATTGTTGTTTACGGATGTTGTAATTTAGAACATTAAGAAATGTACATTCGGCGTAAATAAATAAATAAATAAATAAATAAATAAATAAATAAATAAATAAATAAATAAATAAATAAATAAATAAATAAGATCCAGCAACTCACCAAGCTGCGTTTAACTTATGACGGCGTCTGCAACCCGGAGATCACCCCACGTAAAACTGCTTAGACTGCCATCGCGCAGACCTGCGTTGCAACTACTGTGCTGGCGCATTTTTGTTTCGTTTGTGTTTGCGGAGCTTGCACAGGTCACGTTATCCGCTGACGATTCAAGCAGAACGCATGACTTGGCCGTTTTTAAGAAGGCCTTGAATAATTAAAAAAAAAAGCTTCGTGACCTATGCAGGAGATTTCTGTCTGGTACGTACAGCAAATGCGTAATCTAAAGAGGGAAAGTGCTGACGCGTCGCGCAATGCTGACTCAACAGAGAGGGACGTCCGCAGCGACTCTCTTTCCAGAGGCACTAAACGTATAGCAAATATATTTGGATTTTCATCACTCATTTCGAACCAGATAACATGTAATGAGATTCCCTGTGGCCCGATGTGCAAAGCGCGAAATGCTGAGAAACAACGCAGGCGGGAAATGTTGAGTTCGTGCTTGCTGGCCAGGCCTTGGCGGCGGACCACGCATCCATGAAACCAGCAAAGGCGATGGTTTGGAACAGTGTTGTCAATTTAGTGTTTCCCCGCGAAATTATGCGGTATTGTGCACTGCCTCTCGGTAAAATTTGTTCTCTTGCGGGCGGCAGGTTTTTTAGCGGTTTTCATGTAACGTTGGCTTCTCTTTGGACGGTATACCAAGACTGATTTTTTTTTACAATAATTAGTGCTTTGCGTTGCTTAAACCTGTAGCTTATCCAACCCCTTTTCGACGTGAGAGAGAACTGAGCGTGTTTTCAGCCAGCTCAACGTGACTAAATCCAAGTTAAACAACAGAACGTCTACTGAGATGACAAATACCATCCTTACTGTGCGAGTTGGTCACCGAAGAAATGATACATGCTGCTTCAGCTACCCGCTGCCCGAGCACGTTGTTTGCACGATCGGCACGGTGGAGGTCTGCGGGGTCAGCGATGGCACCGATTCTAGACCCAGGCACACCAGCGAACAAATACACACAGAGGACGCGCGACAATACGAAGATGAAACAGAGCATACTTCTGCTGTAATTTTATTCACTACCCAGTAGTACAAGCTGTTTTCCGGCCAATTATTGCAGGTCACTGAGGCATGTTTTTTTTTTTTTTCGTTTCGCAATACGTACCGCACTTCACTGTCGCCCAAGAAAGCGCTTAATAATATAATAATATAATAATATTGATAATTTATATAATTCATTCAATTATGGACGGGAAGAAACAGACTTGTCTGTCCAGTGTAGCTTTTTTTCAACTGTGTTTTATGTAAGCGCAATAAAAACATACCGGTTATTCAAAATTAATCTTTACGGAATATTTTTTAAATCGCCTTTGGCAGGTAGCATAATTCTTATCGTTGAGCTGGGTTATTCGAAGAGGCGGAAATTAGTAGCACGAGAAATCGAAATACATATTCAAATAATTAACAAAAATTGACTAACGAACTTCTTAGTTAATTAATTTACGACACAAATTGCAATTTACCAATTGTAGCAGGTGAGCTTGCAAGACGATGCGCATCCACTTAAATGTATTTCCAGGATGACACCAGTTTCGAGATATTATTTCCCAAAGTGTGGGACGAAATACATGGGCGTTCCAGTTACTTTTGTGCTTCAATGTATAAAACAGCATTTTGGTAAAAAAAGTAAGCGGAACAACAGTTCATTTTTACGGCGAGTTTGATGGCGCAGATCTCCAAACTGGTGTCACTCTGGAAGTTTATTCCAAGTGGATACGCCTGACAAGCTCACCGGCTACGATTCGTAAATTGCAATATGTGTCGTAAACTGATTAACTATTATAATACGATAAAAGTGAATTTTAATGGGATAGCGTTCAGAGCCCCGTGTCGCAGCAAATCCGGCGTCGGCGCCGGTGTCGGCGTGGATGTCGGCGTTCGTGGCGGAAAAAATCATCCCGAACCACCCCGACGCGGCCCTCTGCGTGGTGCAAGGTGTTAGTGAAAAAAAAAAATGAATTTCTCAAAGTGAAATCCAGCAGAAAAATGGCAAAGTACGACTTAAACACAACCTACAGGCATGGTGGCGTCAGCCTGTAATTTGAATGTATGAGAAAAATAATTCTGTTACGAGGAAATTTAACACAAACCCCTTTTCCAGCATTTCTACATTAACAACAGCGGCGCGCTCGGGTAGGCTACTTGCGAAAATCTTATCCAGATGGCACTCGTATCCTTGGCAGGTCAAATTGGGACTTGGCCTGCCTAATGCGTTTTGGGCACGCGCGCGCGCCGGGGCAATAGCAAACAAATAATAAACTAATAAATAAAGATCCTAGGGGCCTTCATATTTTCGTATACGACGACTTATATTGCCCCCGTAAAAACGTCTTCCCAGCAATGCATTTCTGTTTAAAAGTGAAGCCGACTTTAAGGAGATCGGTGTAAGCTTCGTCTTTGTAAGCTGACTTTCCTACATTCTGTGTTACAGGGAAGCCTACTGCAGTGAAAAAAAATGCGATGCGAACGGGGCCCGATAACGCTATCGCGTTCCACTCTTAAAGGCGAAGCTTAAGCGTCCTCCAATTTTTTCTTAAGTAGTTGAATATGTGTGTCGATTTCTCGTGGTACTAATGTCCGCCTCATTGAATAACCCAGCTCAATGATAGGAATTATGCTACCTGCCACAGGCGATTTCTAAAAATTCCGCAAAATATAAAAATGAGCGCCCTGCATTTGAACATGATTCTGAGTGTTGCCTGCATTTAGCGGGTTTTTAGCGCGTTTTGGATTGTTTTAATTTAACGCGGGTTTTAGAGTTCTTTCGGGTCTTGATTAGCGATTTTCAAAATTTCTAATTGGCAACACGGGTCTGGAAATTCGGCACATTTTTTCCTTTTTGTGTGAGCCTAAAAATGGCTTTTTGCGAGTTCTCGGGGCTTACATTTCACGTGCACCATAAGTCTAAAAAATTATAGTATATAAGCGTGGCGCATCGATGGTGCTTTTTATCGCGTGCATCGAGAAACTGCCAGACTGCGGTGACGAGACGTCAAGAGTGTCAACAGGGCTTTCTCTGTGCTAGAAGGGAAGATACGGGTAGCGTGATGTAATGGAGGACACGCTTTGTATCGATAGGAATAATCATATTTTCACTTTATCTATCTAAGCGCTCAGCTTCGCCTTCTCTAACCCCTCTGTCACCTATATAGCACATTTATTCTAGCGTATCAGCTTCCAGTCTAACACGGGGGATCAAGCCGCACACTGTCATAGTCGCGTTACATGCAATTCAGAAACCTGGAGACTGCCACCTTCTTAAACGTCGCCGAATACTTTTTTGAGGCATTAGACAACAGTTGATAGCCAATTATCTTCTGTGACAAAGAAAAATTAGAGCTGCCAGTGGTAAGACGCCATTCAGGCGGTTGAGTTTCTCCGGCATGTGGAGGCCATCAGGAATGAGAACCTTGAAAAGCTAATAATGACCATTGCGGAGCCGCTTATAATTCGAGTGGCGGAGTCAGAAGCCAAGTCTTCTGTGTAGGATGTCATCTGGTGTCCCTCCTAAGTAATGGATTTCCTTCTCCCCACAAGGCCGGTGCGACCAAACGCTGTGAACTTCTGCGGCTACGCCACAAACAATGTGGCGTCCTTATTCTCAATATAAACCTGCTACGCTGCTATGTATGAGGAGCGTCACCAAGAGGGAGACCAACAAACAGCCACAAAATGCTAAACGCTCGCTAAAGGACGCTATTGTGGGAGCACGACTCAACATAAACAGGCACTATATAATCCGAGCATACAGCCGTCATCGAAGCCAAATTCATTCAATAATTGACGCTAAATATGATTTTATTCAACAGTTTTAAATGACAATAAGAAAACAGTATGACAAATTTCAACAAATATTCTTGTCTGAAATATCTTTGCTATTCGGGTAGTCGTCATTATGTCTCCAAATACCACGCGCAACCGGTGCAGCATTAAAGTCATTTTCATCTTTAGGAACTGTTGTGTTCATTTTTGCAGCGTTGGCTCTTGTTGGTGCGCCTACTCTGTTGAAAGAGCGGCTCTTTCGGTGCATCGTGTGGACGGTACCTGCAGTACGGCCAGACACATTGCTGCTGTCACGTGATCGATCGGCATGACCAGGTCTGTCGTGTGTCCCTCGTCTGGTTTGCAGGGCCCACGGCGGGACCGCGGTGCGTCTGCAAACCAGATGAGCTACAAAGGCTGGCGCCTATTTCACTTCCAGCGGACCCCGGGCCTTCAGAGTAACTACAGCCGTTTTTTAAAAGAGTGCAATCAACCAAGTCGTCCTTGTTGCCTTCAACAAGCCGAAGCAAAGAGCACATGCATACTTCGCAGAGTGCTGTCGCTCAGTCTGTATTGCTCTGTCACCTGTTTTAGCCCAGTGTGTGGATGTCTCCGCGAGCCGTATAAGGTGCGGCCCACTCTTCATGTGACTGGTAGCACCGGTCCTTGCCGCTTGGATGCACCATTATCAGAGGCCGCTGGTAGTTAGTACAAAAGTGCTCGGAATGCGGCGCTCTTGCGCTGTAGGCTGCGTACATATTACCTGCTGTGAGCTCGCCGAAGACCAACCATCAGCTAATTCGCGCTAACTCATAACACCTGTTTTTAACGGACCAGGAGCAACTTCATGAAGCACCTGATCAATGAGTGGCACGAACGGAAGCACACGATGCCCGACCTTCTTATCCGTTACGATCCAAAGAGATAGCTCCGTACTTAATGTATTCTCAATTCATTCCTCTACATTCATGTAAGAACATAGACGACTGCATGCACATTCATGAGGTCAACATCTCAACGAGGCCATCGCAATTTCGGAAGGCTGAAACACGCTGTAAAATACCAATAAAATGGTGTTGCTCTGGTTTGTGACATAAGCACAAAGGTGCTGTGTATATGAAGAGCTGCACGCTCTGCAGCTCTTCATTCAAAAGCAGTCAGCAGAAGATTCCGCTTTTGTGGTTTAAGGTTCATTTCTGCAGAACTTCATTATGCGAACATATCATTCGTTTATATAGATCGGAATTTAGCACTACCCAACTCGCGCCGAGTATGGAAAGCCTTTGACATTGTAAACTGCATACTAGTTCAGTACGCGATGCGCTTCTCAAGTGAATTGATTTTCACTTTTTGCCCGAGCATTCCCGCATTGTGATGATTCAAATAAATTTCAACTTTAACTTCAACATGCCGAATTCTCTTGCCTATTTGTTTCGCTACACTTTCATACGCCAATAATATGCCGAGTCAGTGCGCACATACCTTTACATCGAAACACCCATGATTCGTCCGAGAGAGCAGTGAGTGGAACGACGGAGAAACATTTCATGTCCAGAATGGGCATGTATACCGGCGACCACTAATGATCTAGATGCTTCATAAATGTGTGCAAGAGGATTCCGATAAAGGCTTATTTATTTGTAGTACCATTATGTGGAGCATCACCGTATGAATTCAAAGTGACACTCTTGCCTTCACTCGCAACTCTCGGTGTTCTAGCGAATCAGTTTGCAGCAGCATAACTAGCAAAAATGGTAGTCCTTGGTTCAGCGCCGCTTACTACACGCGCATTTTTGTGAATAGCATGTATGAACGAATAAGGGCACGGGGGGGGGGGGGGGTGTACAGCCACTATAGGTGGCCCCAATTAACAGAGACTGATGACTTGCCGGGGTATATGTGAAGGCGTTATTCTAGAGTGAAATGAATGTTGGCAATCTTTCGAGTTTAGAAGTTTTTATTATGTATGATAGACAGTTTTATTAAAGCTGCGAATGCGATTTATTTTGATGCAAAATGAGCTTAGGACGATGTCATGTACAAGGAGTTCATTGAACCTATCTAGAGTGTTCGCTAATGATGAAGCCGCTTGATCTTTTTGGAGTACTCTACACCCAGTCCCAAAATTGGAATCCTAATGCCTAGACCAACACCGACACCTTGGACATTGTTGTGGGGATGGCCATACACAAAACCGTTGCCAACATGCTTCACCGAATGGCTGACCGATACGCCTGGCCCGAAGTTGTGATGGAGATTTAGGACCGGGTATGTGACGTGCTTTGCCGTGGGCATGCTGTCCATGAACTTGTAATAATGGTACGGGTCCTGCAAGGCCTCCTCCTTGGCGAATTCTCCCTTCTCCACAGCCACCGATACAGGAACAGGCAGAGTGGCGACGACACCCGCTGCTCCACCATTGTGGCCGACACCTCCGTTAAAAGCCGCGCCTTCGGCACCGAGACCAAAACCCGCAGCACCAAGACTTGCGCCTGCACCGAAATCTCCAACGCCAGAAAGGCCGAGTCCTGCGAGGCCAACTCCGGCGCCATTCATACCCACAGCGCTTGAGCCTAGGTCTCCTACGCCAGCGGTGCTTGCTGCAACAGCTGGCAGGAAAACGACGCCTTGTCCAAGTTCTTCGGACATCCGCGCGGTCGCTTGAAGTGCTGTAAATCGGGCAAGGCGTATTATTTGCGCTTGCCTGAGCTTTATCTCTGCTTCTGTGAGCCCGCTAACGTCACCGCTTACGTCATCTTCTTTAGCGTCGTTCTGACTCTTGCCTCCCTTGCTGTCCTTTTTTCCAGAGTTATCGAAGCTGCGGCCTTTTCGACCACTACCGCCTTCTCCCTTGCTTCCACCACCACCGCCAGACCTACCAAATGCAGCACCTTTTCCATTCGTGCCAGTACTTGAAACGTAACCCCCTCCAAGCCCTCCATATTGGTATGATAGCATAGCAGATCCTCGGTAACCACTATCTCCACCTCCTTTGAGATCTTGACCACCGTAGCCACCGCCAAGACCTTCGCCTCCCCCTTCTCCCGCATATCCACCAGGCCCTGCGTATCCGCTGCCTCCTCCTCCACCTCCTCCGGCATACCCACCAGAACTGCCATAACCGCCACCAAGGCCACCGCCTCCTGCTCCTCCACCTCCTCCGGCATATCCACCAGATCCGCCGTAGCCGCCGCCAAGACCTCCTCCTCCAGCATATCCGCCAGAACCACCATAATCGCCACCAAGGCCTGCGCTTCCACCTCCTCCACGTCCTCCGGCAAATCCACCAGAACCGCTGTAGCCGCCGCCAAGGCCTCCGGCTCCTCCACCTCCGGCATATCCACCAGAACCGCCATAGCTACCACCAATGCCTCCGGCTCCTCCACCTACTCCGGCAAATCCACCAGAACCACCGTAGCTACCACCAATGCCTCCGCTTCCGCCTCCTCCACCTCCTCCGGCAAATCCACCAGAACCGCCGTAGCCGCCGCCAAGGCCCCCGGCTCCTCCACCTCCGGCATATCCACCAGAACCGCCGTAGCCACCACCAAGGCCTCCGCCTCCTCCATCTCCTCCACCTCCTCCTCCTCCGCTTCCTCCAGCATATGCACCAGGCCCCCCATAGCCGCCACCATTATTTCCTCCTCCACTGGCATATCCACCAGTTCCACCGAAGCCGCCACTTGCACCTGCCTTGGATCCTTGGCTTCCGTATCCCTGTCCAAATCCTCCATCGCCGCCATTATATCCACCTTGGCCACCGAAACCCCCAGCTCCACCTTTTACACGTTGGTCTCCGTAGCCTCCTGTTAAAGCTCCGCGCTCTCCCCCGTAGCCACGAAGTCCACCGTAGCCGCCAACTCCACCGGCTTTGAGTCCATCACCTCCGTAGCCTCCTCCGAGCCCGCCGCCTTCGTTAGCAAGACCGGTAGTGCCACTGTAACCACCGCCTCCACCTCCCCTGTATTCTTGGCTTCCATACGCACCTCCTTGACCTCCGTCCCTTTGTCCACCTGCTGCACCACCTTTAGTGTCAATTCCGCCATAGCCACTGTTTCCACCAGCGGAACCACCGTTTGCACCTCCTCTCGAGTCGAGTCCATTGACCCCATTTCCACCAGCAAATGAATCCCGTCCTTCCGAGGGCCCTCCGGCTCCAAAAGACATGCCTTGTTTTTCAAGGCCAACGAAACCACCCATACCACCCATACCTCTAACTCCAAGCAAACCATTTCCACTGTATCCATTTTGTCCAAATTGACCCTGACTAGCGAAACCACCAAGTTCCCCACCATGTCCACCAATTCCACCAGCACCAAGGTGCGCGCCGTGCTCGCCTCCGAGTCCACCTTGGCCGATAGTGCCGCGATGGCCACCTAGGCCACCAAAACCATCGAAGCCACCGGCGCCGCCCAAGCCACCGAGGAAGCCCAAGCCACCGTGGCTTCCGAGCCCACCTAGGCCTCCGAACCCATAGGGTCCTTCGTGGCTAGCGGCACTGTTGAGCCCGCCGATGCCACTAGGCCCAGCATGATCAGGGCCGCCTTGTTCCATGCCGACGTCGGGACCTGGACCTTGGTCTGGTCCGCCTGGGCCATCAAAGCCACCATAGCCGCCACCGGGTCCGGCCTCGGGCTCCCCGTAGCCTCGGTTATCGAGAACACCAGGAGGGCCACCCGGGCCTGCGCCGTCATAGGGGCCGCCATGTGGTCCTAACTCTCCCATTGGTCCTGGGTCTCCCGCTCCTCCCATGGCTCCGAAATGCATGTCCAGTCCTCCCATTCCATCCAGTCCTTGGGGCACGTCAGGCAGCCCTCCATGGACGTCGCCAGCTTTGACGCCACTACAGATGATGACCAGTACAAGGCCAGAAACCTGCGTGTAGAATTTGGATTGAAGACAAGAATGGACTCGGCATGTTTTAGCTGATTGTATCAGATCTACTATTTTAACCGCGTGCATCCTGGCTTCGTTTGGCTGATGCTTTTTTTTCTAATCTTCTTTTAAGTTAAAAGGATAATAACTATATCGCTATCCATATGTGCCCGTTTATGAAAGAACAGTATTTTACGTAACCTGCATCACACATAAGTGTTTTTGGCACGAGGTTCCTGCCTCTTACTTGCTTGTGAAATAATATACACTGACAATTTCTTGAAGCTTCTTGAAGCATTTGCAAATGGCGTTAGTATACGTTCGACAAAGAGAAATACTAGTGAAGAAATCGTGCTGCATCGGTCAACATAAAACTGAACCGGTCATGCTACCGGCCACAAAAAGTGCAAAACTAAACATGCTAAAAATTAATTCATGCAAAGGTAATTCATGCACGAAAAGGCCATAGAGAGTTTTAGTTGGGCGTCGGCAACCACCCACGTACGCAGCGCGCGAGGTCGTGCGTACGTAGCGAAGCGCGCGTGCACGAAACGGCGATAGTTCGCCGGACGCAATAGTTGAGAATTGGATTGCTGACGGGCACCTAAGTTTGCTATTCAGCGCCGCCATATGCCAGCTTCTGAAAATGTGTATCCAATGTCAGCCACCACGAAGTCAAACCATAAGCAATTCAAACCACACTTGCCTATCTGTCACGAAAATCTCGCAGAGTCACGCGTTTTGAGAATTACAATGCAATCAAGGCCGGAGCCATATCGAAAACTGCGCATTCGTGGACACACGAGAACGCACGAGAGCGTCCCGCAAAGCCCGCAGAGCCTGCAGCGGACACAACGCAGCTTTTGAAAAGCTGCGGGCGCACCCAAGAGACCCTGCGTGCTCCTGCGTAGTACGAATGCGCACTGTCGCCTCCACGGGTTTCCTGCATACGTAGAGCTGTTGCGGACGCTCAACTAAATCTGTCTAAACTGTCTATTATCCTTGGACAACGTAACTTTTTTTAAGAACTGTCTAAAGCCTCGTGAAAATGCATTATAGCAATATAATTCAGTTAAATTCGTAATTTACATCCAAGTTGGCACAGCCCTGTACTCGAAATGTAACCTTAATAACTAAGATGGGCTACAAAAATTCTATGCAAGAGTGGCATGGCAACCCGTGAGCGTGGCCTTCCCAAGTTTACTAAGATATTGCAGGTTCTGACGCCGCCATTTTTAGTTTTTATCCAAATTCGAGCAATGGTTCCTTCCGTTCATAATTTACATTTACGTATCACTAAGCCTAGGTAGGCCACTTGCGCTGAATTGTGCGTTAACCATTTGCCCTGCTTACTCTTGGCTCATAAAACTACGACATTGCTAACGCCCATGCGACCAGTCAATGCCGGGAAATTCACATTATTTGCTGGTACAATGTAAGGATTCTTTTCGCTCGATTCTTTTACTTTCTTATCACCCACCGTTCACGGTCGGCCGCTCCCGGTGATGGCGTGGGCGAAGCGGCGCTCAAGCCACTGACCAAGACCGAAAGAGAATAGCATCGGAATAGAATTGTTACGTTTTCCGGCCATGGTTTTTAACGTCCCCAAAAATGCACAGTGGGTTATGAGGGAAGTCGTAGTGACGGGCTCCGGATGTATTTTGACCACCTGAGGTTCTTTCACGTGCGCATAAATTCCAGTAAGCGGGCGTTTATCCATTCCGCCACCGCGGCCGATAATCGAACCCGCGTCCTCGTCAGCAGAACACCTCAACCACTAAGCCACAGCGGCAGGTGGGGGATTCCAACGCTGTTTCGCACGTGAATGCTGACGTGAAGCATCAGTCCCCCACTACGGCGTGCCTCATAATCAGAAGGTGGTTTTGGCGCGTAAAACCCCATATTTTAATTTCTTTAGTGCTATTGTTTGAGACCAGCGCCCTTTGAATCGAAGTCTTTTCAAAACGAAAATACCACCAAGCACCTGCACGGGACTACGACATACACTATGACAAAACTGTTGGCAACAATTGGCCATATTGCGCAGCGAAAATGAAACGTATAGCTCCATCCATTTCTTCATGTGGGCAAAAACATTTTCAAGTACGCGTAATTTGAAGACCGAGTTTTAAAACAACCCGTTCATGTTAATATGTGTTTTTGCAGTGGCTATGGTAATGTTAGAAGAGAGGGAAGAAAGAACGGCTGCTCCTATGACGCGATTTACATAGATTATTCGGAAGCTGAGTACGAATAAAACAGAGTGAGGTCATCTTCGTACTCAGCTGTCGTAATAGCCGGTGTAAGCCGTAACTATTTATACGAGAGAAGCTCAAATGATAGAATTAAGTGGTGGAGGGATGTTAAAGCTCACTAAAAACTGAAAATTGACTTCCCAAGGTTTCAAACCCTACTCTTGCATTCCAATACGAATGCATCTGTATACACGGGCAAAGACTGTAACCGGGCTGAGCAAAATAGAGTCCGCAAAACGTTAACGGGCGTGGTAAGATAGCGCGGTCTCTTAAGCACGTTGAACAGAGCCGTAGAATACATTTGGATATGGGGGTGTCAGCAAATGACGAAAGTAGCAGCGACGAGCAACAGCCTTGAGTATCCAGATAGCACGCAGTGGTTGCCTTGACACGCGAAGACACGTACTCGAACGCCGAGTACGGAAACGAGACTGAAGTTGAAGTGGGGCGGCCTTGACAAAGGCCTCTGTCCGCGCCGCCCCGCTTGTCTGTTCAGCCCGTCGTTTCCGAGCGCGCGCTCCACCGCGGATGGACTAAGCCGCGGAGGAGTCAGGGGCACCATCTTCGCGTCGGGCCGTCGCGCAGTGTCGGAAGAGAGCAGGCGGAATCCAGAGGCACTTACGAGTTGGCGCATGGTGGTGCTCATTGCTTGCGAGCATTTGTTTATCCACTGTGCGGCATTTCTCTCCGGCCTCCTTATATATGACGCCAGGGGGAGACGGAAAAGGCGGCGCCTCCGGATTCAGGAAAGGACGGAAGCGCGGAGGCCCCGCCGCGAGGCGCCACTCCCCGCGCGAGTGGTTCCCGAGCGCACTGCGGCCATTGCGCTTTGCAGCTCGCGGCGGCTACACTCTCGCGTGAGCAAACGCGTCCACGATAAAGCGGCGATGCCTTATCCCGGCCAGCGGGAACAGCGCCGGCCCCACTGTTCTTTCGTTTTCTTCCTTTTGTGTTCTCCGCAGCGTTCCTGCAGGTCTTTATTTAGCACCGTTTCAAGGCGCTCGCGCGGCACTCATGGGCGGCTCCTATTTTGAGTGGACGGAAGTCAAATTTTCTGTCCCATAGGCTCGGTTTCGGCCGATTGGAAAAAAAAAGAAAGACCATTTGGAGTCGTTTGCATGGCGCGGATAAGAGAACGCCGACCGCCCGATTAGGCTTTCCTAGATCGACGTTCAAATGAGCGCCCGTAGAGTGAATATTATCGCAATACGCGCGCGCCGCTTCGCACGGTTGCGGTGTCATTGTAGTTGTTTTCGCAAAGTCGCGCTTCTCATTTTGCTTCTGTGAATAACATAGCTGGGAACGTGTTTATCTAAGTAGCTGACAGGGCCGCGCGAAGATCGATGCTTCTGCTGCAAGTACGCAGGAAATCCGCTGGTGTCGGGTGGTGAGGAAAGGAGGTTCGCTCACTACGCCCTGGCTTGTTGCCCCCTTTTTGGAACCTGTTTAACCAAAACTCTAACGTTGGCTTATCTAGGGCGTTACAGAAAAATTTAGTCAGCCCCGCAAACTCTTTCTGCACCGCGTCGGCAGATCGTCATTGAAGGCAAGCAGTTTTTTATCACTTCTAAAATATCACTTTTTAGCATTAGCTATAAGCTAGTGTAAAATGTCTTAAGTGTGACCGTAGGAGTCCGTTGATTTCTTTCAAAGGACGTATAGTTGAGGGATTTGTGGGCTAACTTACGCACAACCCATTGACTATACGTGCCGCATTCTCCCCATAGGACCTGCACCAGCTTGTTTAACTATCATTTATTAAATGAATCTCTCGATATCGGGGTAAAAGTGCACTGATGATGCCGTTTTAAAGCGAAGCTTTCATCGCTTATAATCCTCCCAGGTCTGCTGTAACGGTGTACTTACTTATATTGCCCTGGATATTGACCAACAAAGTAGTGAGCGCGCATGTACACTGCGCAATCAAACAATTTATCGCAAAACAAACCTGCATATATATTGTCGACTTAAATGTATCTCCATAAAGCCCACAGGACCCTTTGCATGCACAGACCCAGTATGTACAGAACATACTTTAATTTTCTGATATTTGAGCTGCCCGTTTCTTGGTCAAATGGGTATAAGTGCCCGTGGATGCTCCGGCCTATATACACGGAATTTTGACCGACAAAGCAATGCCAGTGAGCGCGCCTCTATTACTGAGTAATGAGACAATACACCACGACATAAAACTGGTATAGGTAATGTCGGCTCATATATAAGTACCTCCAACCCAAGCAAACTTCTTAATATTAATGTAATACCACATGATATGCGACGGCTTCTTTGATTTTCTTGTATTTCTTATATTTGGTGTACCTTCTTGGTACACCAAATATAAGAAATATAAGAAATTTGGTGTACCTTCTTCTTCTGTACCTTCTTTTATTTGGCGTGTCTTCTTGAGGCCACTGAGCATGTGCGCAGTTTTGGTCAATGCCCCAGGATGTGTTTCTGTCACTGTATTACACGGGGTGTAAAATGTATTTGGATATGTATGTATTTGGATATGTGCCCCACTCTTCTGTGCATATACACACCTCCCATGCGCACTCTTCACTCGACAAGCATGTTATATGTCGCCTTCGTCCTAGTGACAGAGAGAGCTGACAGCTACGGACGACGAGACCGTGCGCGCTTCATCCACTATGCCACCGCTACTTCGCTAACTAAAACAAGCTTGGCGTCATTGAAATTCCAACATTGTATTGGATCTGCGTGATTTTTGTGATTTTTGTGAGGATTATTTTCATCTGATTATACTTATCGCTCATCATGGCCCAGTGCCCTGAGGTCAAATACAACAGAGTTCAAATACAATCGATAATTAAAGGTATCATCGCAAAGTCCTGCAGCTGTTGACACGTGAATTGTGGTCTTCTGTCATCTATGAGCTACGAGCACTACGTTACACCCCCCTATCTTGCTCATCAGGTATGGTGCCCTGGTACTGAGCACAATGCTGTTGGTTCGTTACATGGTCACAGCGGCTGCACACGATAGAGTCGCAATGCAACAGCACTCGCGTACCGTGTTTTCGGTGGTGCATCTTAAAAAAAAAAGAAACTGCAAGGCGTCACATTTAACCTAATATCCCCCCCCCCCCCTTACCGCTTGCGACATAGGGCGTGTCTTGCTTTAATTCCTTGGGGCGAATAATTGATGAATAAGTAAACGGTTAGGATGAGCTCCTTTTAGCATGAGCACACATTAAAAAAAGATTAAATCAAATTATGGGGTTTTACGTGGCAAAACCACAATATGATTATGAGGCACGCCGTAGAGGGGGAGTCCGGACTAATTTGGACAACCTGGGGTTCTTAAACGCGCCCCCAAATTCAAGTACACGGGTGTTTTCGCATTTCACCCCATCGAAATACGGCCGCCGTGGCTGATCCCGTGACCTCGTGCTTAGCAGCCTAACAACATCGCCACTAAGGCGAGCACAAATTGAGAGAGAGAGAGAGAGAGGTGGGGGGGGGGGGGAGTTTACAACGTATCGGAAGTTCCGCTTTGAAGAAGTGCTATAGACACTGTATACTACGTATTCGTTAATCGATTTCAATATAAAATGATTCACCTAGCCCTCTATAGGCACCATAATAGTCACAGCGGGGATGTTCGGAAAGCGACGGGCAACTTAATAGCAGAGTACCGTAAGGAGCCATTTTCTCTTACAAGCATTTCGTGATTTCTCATTGCATCTGCTGTCTGTATCACCATTCTGTTATCAGAAATGAACGTTCTTCATGTAGTGCATGAGTGTTTGTTTACCAAAATTACTATTGAAGTTATGAATTCATAGCATCGTGAGCTGAATGGCCTGTGCTATGACGTTCAATGGGCAGGAGTCACAACGGCTGACGAAGGCGCAGTGGTCGGAAAACGTTTCTACACTCTAAACACGGTAACTTCTATAAGGTGCATGACCGGCACTCTTTTGCCTATGTAATGCCCTATGTATGTAGGCAGTTTACTATAGCTACTCTCAGTTCACTGATTTCGTACGTGGTGTTCACTGGCGCACGCAGCTCTCCGGTCGCCCCGTTTCCTCCATCTGTCCTTCCGGCTGCGCTGCTAGTAGTTTTCGCTAAGCACAGTGCACCCTTGTTTACGGCACACTTATGTTTGTTGGTGGGGAGGGCGTGATTTGGCGGCATCTAGGTAGCTTCTTATCGCGGCAGCTCACACAACGCAAGTGCCCGCGCCACTCATACCGCGTCCTGCGCGAGGCGGACAACGTCGTAGCCTATTTCCGCCGCGCTCCACCCTAGATAATATCGT
This sequence comes from Dermacentor silvarum, assembly GCF_013339745.2. Classification (NCBI taxonomy): domain Eukaryota; kingdom Metazoa; phylum Arthropoda; class Arachnida; order Ixodida; family Ixodidae; genus Dermacentor; species Dermacentor silvarum. Next base: position 139,756,576 of record NC_051154.1, read on the forward strand.
CTTTAGTCAAATGTGAGAACAGATTTATTTTTACTTTTTTGTACGCTCATCATTACCAAAATGTAGAAGGCCGCTAAGATTCGAACCAAATAAAATATATTGCAGAGTCGTAGCAAAAACGATCATTTTAATAAAGTTGAACTCAAAAAGTTCAAAGCCTTGTGGAACGCGATGAAAAGTTATGGTTGTTTAGGTAAGTGAGGAATCGGCATCACACCCTTCTTTCTTATGCCACTCATTAATTCTGTCAGCTCTCACGAAGTCCTTGCTGCCGATGCCCCAGCTGCCCCTACTGCTGTGGCTGCTCTTGCTGGTGTCGGTACCTACCCATTAAATATTGCCGTTATATGATGTTTCCCTCTTATAGCAAGGCTTTGGCATGATATTGCCACCAAACGCCGCAGCTCACTGTAATAATAATAATAATAATAATAATATTAATAATAATAATAATAATAATAATAATAATAATAATAATAATAATAATAATAATAATAATAATAATAATAATAATAATAATAATAATAAAAGTAGAGGCTGGGGGAGTTTATTTTAATACAAATTAGGTCGCGATTTTACGTACTTCTTTTAATTGATGATTATACATTATGGGGGTTTGAACTGAGGGTTAGGAAGGCGGGGACAAATCTGAGATGAGGCTGGAATGCTTGGATTGGACGAGTGATAGTATTCAAGAAAACACCGTATACTTGCTGATAGAATGAACGCAGGTATACCTTTTTTCAGTGGTCCAGTTATTTGAACTTCGATTTGCAAACAGAATGACTTGTGGTCCAAGCTTGGCTTGTCGGTAGAAGCAAGGGGCTTTACTTAACCTCGACCCACTTGCTGAGGAGCAATTCTTCGATATGCAGGGGCCATTAGCTTTGAAACTCGCCATGTAATGATTGTTGAAGACAAATGTAACGTTATTATGTGTCTTCAGACTATATTTCCTTCCTTGGCTGTTGAAATGCTGAGTTGAACAATTCAGAGCACTACTAGTTATTCCGCAAATCACCACATTTTATTGCGTTATGCCGACTTAACTTATATAATATCACAGAACTACTTAAAAGCTATAATAAATATACGGAGAAACAGCGTACATAAACGCCGGGATCTTAATGAATGACTAGAGTGCCCTTGATTGATGGATCCATTCTGTTTAACATCCCAAAGCAACATGGGGCTTTGAAATACGTCGTATGGTGGATGACTCCGGGATAATTTTGACTACCTGGTGATCTTTAATGTGCACTTGCATTAAGCACACGAGTGTATTTTTCATTTCGCCTCCATCTAAATGCGGTCACCATGGCTGCGAATCGAACCTGCGCCCTCGTGGTCAGCAGCAGAATGCCATAGCCACTGCGCCGTCGTGGTGGGTCGCACTTTCAGTAAATGTGTTCACTACTATACGCACACTCACGGAAAGTCACTTTGGCACTGTCAAGGAGTATTTACGTCAGTTTTAATCTCTTCAGCTTGAATAGTCGCTCGAAATGTCACAGGCAATCACTCCCCAACCTTTTTACCATGATGAAAGCGTACTTGGACTTTACGCAAATCCTGGCAGTGAGTAGAACGAGCTGCATTATTTTGTGTCTCCTAATACGGGTTATTGTGAAGTAAGTGGTCAATATGAATGGGTAGGTGGTAGTGATCGCGAAACACGACAGAGACACAGCTACTAAGAAAGCAGTGAGTGCCCATGTGTCTTACTTCCCAGTACGGAGCACTTCCGTTTACTAAACATGAAGCAAACAGCGGTCGTATGTCTAAGAAATAGAGAATATTGTCCCTTCGGAAAGGTTGAGGAGCTTGTTTTCATTGCAAAACTGCGGGTCACGAAATTGCAGGGGTTGCTTCATGAACAACTACTCCATGCGAAGCCCGTTGATGTCAAATGAACAAAATCAGCCACACAAAACCAGACTGTGGGTTATACGGCCGATCGACGCGTAGCCTGCGTTTCTGAGTCCCGGTATGTAAGCACTTCCAGTGCTGCGTGATCCAAAAACGTAGTGTCTGTAGAAAACGAGGAAGTACGTACGCCGTAAGGAACCCGTTCGAGGACCAAATATGTCGCTGCGGCGCAACTTATCTATCTTCAGGTAACGGATAAGATCGGTATAAACAGGCCGACGTTTATATGAAGGCTCAATCGGCTTCAGAGAAGAGGGGAATCGACGCTTTTGGTGCTACCGTTAGGCTTTCTTGCCCTGATTCCAATGCTAATACAGATCGGCGCAACTACAGTCTGCGGGGTTTTGGTTTAAACACGGTACAATAATCAAACTTGTTTGTCGTGCAACTTACACTGTACTCACTTAATGCGTCGGTTAACACCATCATTAAAGTCTAAAACTTTAGTTTCTTTGTTAAATACGTCACGTGATCTGAAACCACGAAATCAGTAGTCTAAACAATATTATTATTATTATTTTAATGCTACTGACGAAGTGGCCTGCATTCCGTGGCACTGCATTGCCTTCTGTTATGTATCTCGGTCTACAGCGTCATATGGAAGCTTCAATTTTTCGGGGGAACCGGAGATCAAATCTGACTCGCTTTCTACGAAAGATAATCACCGTCACTGACTACCGCAGCGCTGTCGCCAATTCGTGGCACGGAAATCACAAATCGGGTATGCTGACATGGTTGCTGTTCAAGATTATCCTCAGCGTGGTCTCTGGTCGTCCTGCGCTTCGTAAACTTCGTGCTGAACGATGCCTATGCGGGCGCGCGCAGCAATCTGGCGAGAATTGCACTCACTACATCGAGGATGCCATTTATGTGTGCAAGTGAGCCGATGCGACGATGTGGGGAGCTGAAATGATCAGGCATTTCATCCAGGGATTTGAAGACGACAACTTTGAGATATTGGTCACACGAAGTCCCACAATTAAGAGTGTCTCGTTATAGCGCTATGTCAAAGTTACTTGTTTCGAAGGAAACGGGTGGTACACCTCATTCACTCTCGGTAATGGTCTCTCTTTGCCTCTCAGACACCTGATAAGGGTTTGTGCTGAAAAGACTTCACTCGTAAACCCTCTCTGATGCTCTTTTACGGACTCACAACCGCACTCCACGTAGACATCGGCGTTGCAGAACACTATCAAATAGCAAGTCGGCAGATGATTGCCATCTGCCATTTAAGAATCTCCACCATTACACTTGACTTATACTGACGTCGTTACGAGGCTTCGCTTCTCCTCACCTTCTTTAAATCAGAAGGCTTTCAGGACGCCTCTACAAGCCCTTTGTCGGCCTGACCCATAGTTTTCATACCAGCCAGAGTCTTGGCATGCATCGGATAAGCACCCCATTCGCTCTAGCTGCGGTACTCCGAGGAACACGTGGCCCGCATTTGTCATCACCGTATACCGCATTTTGCTTACTTCGGCCAGCTGCCTGAGCACCTTACGCACCTCGACAGCCGCAACTTCCTGTGATTTCGGACCCACCCCTTGATCCTGAAATTTGTGGCTCCCAATTCTCATGCCACCGCTCCATCTGACTGATGCCGCGCCGGCCGAGCCTTGCGCCTCAGGAAAACCAACTGCCGCAGATCAGGAAACGAGAACTGTGTGCTGTTTGAAGTCATCGAATTCACCCAAGCAACGTTGTTGAAGTACATGTCGAAAGATTTAGTATATTCACACTGGTTGATACATGATACAGGTGCTGCAATCTTAGAAATACGCGAAGAACTTAGCCGCACAACAGGGAAAAGGCAACGAGCAGCTTTTCGAATGGAAGAAGTGCGACCATCACTTGCTGTGCTCGGGCGCACAGAGTTTTCTCTGTGCGACGCAGCCTTGAACCACCATTCTGTGCTGTGTACTGATGTGCTTATTGCCGAATCTATCGACGTTCCTCCTCAGTCATCTGTCGTAGTCTCCGTGCATTAATTGTGTCTCAGCACGTGACTCAACGCTGCTCTTCAAGCCAAATGGCCGGTTTGTCATTCTCTTCCTTTGCCCGTTGGCGTACTCTATATCTGTACTGGCGTTGGTGTCGTGTGTGTGTGTAATGTCTTCACAGCCAATTCCATTGCTGCGTGGAGGGTGCCTCGCCTACACTCACTCGCTGAATTTACCATTCCTTTTCTATGCTTACTACGAATCCCATTCGATTCGCCCTGCGGCGCTCGACAGTACGACTCGACTGTCGTCAGAATCCTTGTCTAATGCGTAAATTGCCGGTGACCTTACGTCTACGAAACGCGCTCGGATTCGCAGCCTGCTTTCCGAATTTCTGACCTCCTTTAGCTATTGCTAATGTTCTCCTTGTGCCTCATCGCCGCGCCTTCCACAGCACCGTTACCGGTTCACGCACAACAAGTTATACACGGACGAGAGATCTATATAGGCTTCAACGTGGCATAAAAATGTCTCTGTTCGTTTTCTATTTTCTTTATTGCGTCCTAACACAACTACCCGCAAGACGGGCATTGATATAGCAGCGATCAGGTGATAGCGACTAGTCTTGACAGAAATCCTATGTTTAGCACCAGTTTTAACAGCGGAGCTGTTTAAGCTCTTCGTTGCGCCGCGTAGCATAGACCAGAAATGTGGGCCGATCCTGGAGGTTGTGCAGAAAGGGTGCATGCGCAATGGCACATACCCCTGTGAACTAGCGAAGCTGTTTAAGCTCGAGGATGGTCCGTCGAGTGTACGCCGCAAAATCTCCGCGTGGCGATGACGTCACCATGCGTCGCCTAGCAATGCTTCGCCCCAGCTGCGCCGACCGCGCCGAACCTCGCCACAGCTGCGTGAGCCGTGACATCATCGCGCGCGGCGAATCGCTTCGCCTTAGCTTTGCCGAGCCATGACGTCACCGCGCCGTGCGGTGTGGTTGCCGCGGCTGTGCCGAGGCGGAGCTAAGCCGTGACGTCACTGCGCCGATCCGCAGGATATACAGCTCTGCGTCGCCGCCGCGGCGACAGAGAAGTCCACCGTCTCCGTGCCGAGCACATCACCGCGAAGATGGGGCGGCCGAAAAAGAGCGTCACTCCCGAAGAAGGGGAAGCGCGGCGCGAAAGCCAGCGCGCCGCTACTCGAAAGCGCGTGAGTCGACTTCGGCCCGATCCCGAGTATCGCGTAGGCGATTCGCAGATGATCCAGAGTTACGAGCCCGCGAAACCAAGCACAAGCGTTCGAGCATCCAGAAGCGTCCAGACACTTTAATGGCGGAGTGTTCGTCGCTCCTTGGGCTGTCGATGATTCCGGGGTGATATTGCGGAAAACGTGGCCAAATCTCGAAGCATAACCTCGCAAAAACTCGGTCGAAGTGAGATAAAGCTAGGTGGGGTTGCCAGCGTCGCTGTTTGCCCAGTTTTCACACCACTAGTGTGATGCTGTCCTTAATTTTTTTTAATTGCGCTACTAAATACATTGGAATTCCAGTTAAGAATTTCTTCACAAGCGTTCCTCTAGTATTTCGGGACAATCCTAATTGGAAAGCCAATGCATATTTAGCCAAGGTTGAGAAGGGATATCTTGAAAACATGGGAATTTCTACTACGCAGGCATGACTTCACCGCTGCTCAGCTTGAATTCATCATTTGCAACATGTGCTCTAATGGGAAGAATTAAAATAAATTAGTGCAAATTTTCAAATACCTTGCGATTTATCACGGAAGTAATTTCCGCCTCTTCCATAATTCCGGCTGAGAAAGCAAGACAGCGCTGTCACAGGCAATTTTAAAAATATGATCGAAAAAAAAAAACGACCTGCATTATGGATAGCCCATGTATATGGCGCGCCCTCAAGTGGCAGCCGTGTTTCTGTCACCAAGACGGCGTAGTTGAATTCTCGCCTGATTTTTACTCAGCTGACTGGCTCTTATCTACGTTCTCGCATCTGTGATTGCCACATGCGTATATCATACATCAAAAGAGCGGGGTGCGAATCTTGAACAGGTTTTGTTTTCGCATTGTGAAGCTGATTGTGCGATCACTGTGTTACTATGGTAGAGACTGAATTATAAGCCCTTTAGCCTCTACCCAAGCAGCTCAACTTCCCGTTAGTTTCTTTGACAAGTTCATTTCCCTCTTCTGTATGTCGTTAATTACGGTCGGCTGCATAGGGTTCTTAGTCAAGTGTAAAAATCAAAGCCCCTTTCTTAAAGAAAGATGGTTGAATGCGAAGTTTTCGCCCATGCAAACTGAATCAAAGTAAAAGTCCAAAGCCAACTACCACGCAACGAACCCAAGAAATGCTGAGCGACCTGATGCGATGCATATGTGATTTCATTGCTTGTTTGGGACTGTATTTTTGAACGTTAAAGTTGAATGAAGACACATTTCATTAAGTTTCATAGCCTTTATTTTAGATCATGTAGCCGTTGATTGCACGCACACACTCACACTTTCACGGACTGCATTCCGTTGCCGATACACGGGATCGGCCTTACGGGCACGATTGCGCTCGCGCTTACGTTCGCGTACGGCAGCCTCTTCTTCTGCCGGGCGCTGCACCCGCGGCCTACCTATGGTGACGCCCGGGAATGCATTGCGTGACACGCGTAATGCATTGCAAATACATACAGTTCATCTGGGTAGCGTGGCGTTGCAGTTCCCATTGTTCTTATCGGTACAACTGCGAATGTAAACTGCAGTGTTCTACAATTGTGTGCGCAGATGAGCAGATTCTTCTATTGTGTGCGCAGATAGTTCCATTGTGTAAGTTGGCTTTCATGCAGTGCGTTTTCGGCGCTCGCGGACGAATCAGTGAGACATAGAAAGCTTCGCATTAATAATCTCTTGCCTCTCGGCACTGTCGCCACGCGCAATTCGTCACACCACTACCAGGCTATTGGGTTCCCTCAGAGCCGGAGATTTAGGCTTCTCAAACACGCGACCCACACAGCTCGTTTGTGCTCTTATGGTTCATGCCCCACTTCTCAGACTGTTTCACATCCACATGAGAGAGCGGCGAGCATTTTGTCCGTTGTAACATATGGAAGCGCTGTTAGGCTTCAAGCCTAACAAGGCTTCAAGTGTACAGAAGTTCTGAACCTCGTGCCAACTAGAACAAAAGGGTCCTAAATCATCATTTTTTTACATTTTTGCATAATGCGCATCGTGTAACCTTTAGACGAACCACCTCTCTGTTTCCCAATATTACTATAATAATTAATACTAATAAAAGGGAGTGAACTGCTCTCGCGCTTTTGTAACGGGGGGGTTTTGTTACTGTTAAGAGCAAACAAAAAGATGAGCGGCTAAAAAAAACTTGAAGGACGCAGGATTTTTACGAAACGATAATTGAGTAAAACACGTTAGACAAGATATGAAAATTAAAATAGAGCACAAAAAATGAAGAAGAAGAGGCGTGGTGTCATGCACATGCCACAAGCAGTGTTGCCAGCCAGTTCTTCAAGAAGACCTTTCATTGTGACAAAAATACATCATACATGACACTACGCGGCTTTTACCTTAATTCACCCTACGTTTAAACTTACGCACAAAGTTTTCGTTGACATACTTCAGTACATGATTTAAGAAAACCGGAACATTAGTTATAACTGGCTGTGAAAATAAATGAGTGAAGGAACTAACTAATAGAAGCGACGTTTTTAATTCATGGAGTTTCCTGTAACTTACGTCACATTAGAGCTTACGAAGTAGTCTTTTAAAGATAAATTCGGACCTTTCAGAAATTGCTTTAGGTTTTAGTTCCGACAGCAAGGAAACTGGAATCTTAAAAGTTGCAATACCTTTTGAGGCAAAGTTCTGAAAATTGCAGTTGCAGAAATGGCACACGATTACTTTTTGAGTATGATAACAAAGCACAATGCCTAATATAATGATTGTTAGCTGTTTATCTTGAAAATTACGCTGACTTGTACGACCGTAACGAAGAGACCTCAAAAGCAAAAATACTTGTTTACTCATTGCTAAAGTTCAGCAGATGTTTTTCAGCTTCGATAGAGCCTAATGTGCTGTTCTTTTTTTAATCGACGATCAGATTGATATGGTTTCAGTCAATCGCACGAAAACCGATTTGCATTGACTGCTTTGAGGCTTTCAGCTAAAGACTATCACGCTTTTTTGTTTACTACCAGCGGACGGTAGTGAACCGGAGGCTCGTCCGGTTGACCTTCCCTGCCTCTCCCATTCTTGATTTTTTCTCTCGTGTACCACTTTCTGGATTCGTCGTTCAGGGATGGCTATTCACGGGGTTTAACATCCCGAAGTAACGCACAGGTTATCAGAGACGCCGTCATATAGGGATCCTGATTATTTGGACGATCTAGGGTTCTTCACGGAAGCATGGCACACAAAGGAGTTATTGTACCTAGGAATGCTGGCCGCTGCCGCCGAGAACCGACCGTGCCCGCGACCTCCTTCTCAGCAGCAGAGCGCCATAGCCATGGATCCATTGTGCTGACTATGGGGTCGTCATTGTGCCATCATCGTCATAATCGCAGTCATCATCACCATAGTAGCCACCACCGCCGACAACTCCATGACCACCACCTTTGCCAGACAGCACAGTGGAAGACGGAACCGGTGAAGTGGTCAGTTCTGGGAAAGTCACGAAACTGCAAAATGAAATGTTCCACCACTGTGACAACAACATTGTGTCCTTCTACTCTCGCACCCGACCTTTATTTTTGTGCTATAGTGCGACAGACTGGAAGCCATGAACTCTCTATGCGGCCAGATTGTTGAAAGCTTTACAATAGACCAACACAGCATTGTCCGAACCATCGAGTCAATACAGACCCCTTTCCTTTTTTTAGCCACTTGGCTTCTTTACTGGTTCGTTGTCACTTGGAACGGTACACATTGCTCATGGATGCATACGCGATGTTTAATGAGCTTTTTTTCGCAAGTAAATTTTTCACTGTAAGAGTAGTGGTCTTGACTAAATGGCCATGACACTGTCTTTCGAACCTGAGGGCAGTTGTTCAAGTCCAGTGGACGCAAAGGATAAATTGTGCGGATTCAATGCACACATGGGAATCTATGTAAAGCGAAGCTTTAGTGGCGGGCTTATTTAAATGCAATACAACTAAATGCGATGCGTACAGTTGTGTTCATTTTCATCGTATGCAACGTGTAATCTCATGAAGTGTTTGTTTATGCACCTCACCGGCCACAAGCTATGCCGGAATGCGAAGACCAAATCATGCGGACGGACACCTCGACGCCGCGATGTCACAGGGACAAAAGCGACGTATGATGCTTGTCAAGGGAAGGATGCACAAAGTACGACTAATATCTACATGAATTTTAGGATTCTATACTACTTGTGTCACAGTGGCACATGCCTATCCTGGAGGATTGGCAGAGATTCGGGACATACCCAGTGGAACAAGTGGAACTTGTTTTTAGCATATGATTATGCATGATATTACTGTAATTATTTCGTCTCTAATGTGCTTGTTAATTTTTCACCCATGTAGTGTTAGTTTCGTTTCATTACTCGATATTTAATTCATCGTAAGGGGTCCCGCCTGCAGTTTTTACTTTGGGACCCCTTCCTGTATACTACTGTCTATGTACTAATTTACTTATCAATAAAAATGAATTGAATCGAACATATAGCTGGTGTCGCAGTAACGTTAGACAAGCTGTTCAACGAAAAAAAATTGTAAAAAACAAGGTGCTCGATAGAATTATAAGGCCTACGGGGTTCGGTCGTTAGAGGCATGACGGCCGAACATCGTAGGTCTTAAAATTGTCCATCAGTGTAGACATGTTGGTGTAACATGTTTGCAGATTTTATTCTTGTAGCCATCTGCCACAGGCCACCTTTAATTATTTTTGAAAGTGTTTGCTGAAACACCCTGTATAGGGTGTCCCAGCTAACGTTAGCTAAGCTGTTATACGAAAAAAAATATGACTAAAATAACACAGTGCAAGATACCATTTTAAGTTTGCAGATTTTATTCTTGTAGCGCAAAAACACACGGACGTAGAAGAAGAACGGAGACACACACAGGCGCTAACTACACACACTTTATTTCTCGTGCAACGGCCTCTTCCTTATGTGTTCCCCGGGATCCTTGCGGCCCTGTCGCCCTCATTGCTACCGCCGTCTGTAGAGAACGGGCGATTGGCTTTTGTATTAGAGAAAAATTCCTGCCAGAAGACGTCCGATCCCTATTCGGCAATTGTCTGCCGTCTCACGGACATGGAACTAGGATTTTGAAAATTCTTAGAGCAGAATGGCTACGCCAGGCAAGAATATACCGGACCAACCTAAGCGAGCAATTGCACGATGCATTCGCACCGTACACGGCCAAACTTCAACTTCGGAAGCACATGTGGAACACGTCACAGAAGAATTGTGGCAACTTCAACTAAGGAACCTGCGAGACTGTGCGAGAAAAAACTACCGGACACCTACCTGCAGGGTTGACGTTGACGAAGGAATTCACCTTCCTGAGGAATCAAGCGCACTTGATCGCACACGGACCAAAATTTGCCATAGAAACCGCGAGGACCAGACCAGAGCAGCTTTCGCTAGTGAGTCAAGTCTCCCGGCAAGCACCGGAGGACGAAGCCGGCAGAGTGACCTCCGAAGGCGTCGACGCTCTATAACGCTGTAAGCCTCAACCGTCAAGGATTTCTGTACGTCGCGTAGCCTCGTACTAATAGATAATTCGTTGTGTGTAGTTAGCGCCTGTGTGTGTCTCCGTTCTTCTTCTACGTCCGTGTGTTTTTGCGCTACAAGAATAAAATCTGCAAACTTAAAATGGTATCTTGCACTGTGTTATTTTAGTCATATTTTTTTTTCGTTTAACAGCTTAGCTAACGTTAGCTGGGACACCCTATACAGGGTGTTTCAGCGAACACTTTCAAAGATAATTAAAGGTGGCCTGTGGCAGATGGCCCAATTCTAGTTAATGAGCTGGTCTACTCGAAGAGGCGGACATCACTTGCACAAAAAATGAAATGCATAATCAACAAAAAATTACTAATTAGGTTTTGGCAAGCATTTTGGCAAGCAGCTGTTGCGGCTGATCGACGTGCACCTAATCGCTACGCATTCTTTGTGCAGTTTTCCGTCGCAAGTTTCCGTCGCAGCATTCACGCGGCCTGTTTCCTCTGGGTCAGCGTGGTCTTAGACAGGAGTGCGCCGGCGCAGTCTGCTCTTCGATTCAACGTTTATCTCCTTAATCGTTGGATTCATCGACGAGATCCGCCACCGGTGCTCATCGTGCTGCCACGGAATCTGGCGTTACCGAGCAGTGCCTGGTGCCGCCCCTTCGGGCATACGTAAGGACTTCGCAAGTGCCTCGTCTTCATTTGGCAAGCAGCTGTTGCGGCTGATCGACGTGCACCTAGTCGCTACGCATTCTTTGTGCAGGTTTGTGGTTGCTTTCTTGTGGTTGCTTTTTTTATTTTATTCTTAGCCGTGACTGCTGCTCTGCCAAGTTCTTGCATTGTATACTGCACTATGCCTACTAATTCCGAGCTTGCTAAACGACTTGATGTGCTCGAAGGTTTGTTCAACGGTAGGCTTGAATACGTAGTAGCGGACCTTGTTTCTAAGTGTACTAACAAGCTACATGAACTCGGATTTGTTCAATGCGCAACGCTAGAGGAAAGTGTTCAGCACTTAATTGATGTTTTTAAAGACATGAGGGCAAAACAGGACGAGTTGGTGGCTGCGAACCGCGCACTTTCCGCAAAAAATGAGGCGTTGGAAAAAAAAGTTGCTGATCTGGAACAGTATTCTCGACTGAATAATGTTGAGATCAAGGGTCTTCCGGTCACGCAAAATGAAGATTGCTTTTCAATCGTAAAAACCATTGGCAATGCCATCGGCTTCCCTGTTTCTCCCTCTGACTTGGACGTTGTCCATCGAGTGGCCACAAAGTCCAAAGAGAAGAACATCATCGCTCGCTTTTGTTGTCGCGAGAAGAAAGGCGAGTTTGTTCGTAGGGCTCGCAAAGCCCGTCTACGTACTAGCCAAATTGGCTTTTCTGGTTCCACTGATGCTGCAGTGTTTGTCAATGATCACCTTACTTTTGAGAACAAACGTTTGTTCTCAAGGGCACTAGCTCTTAAGAAAGAGAGGAACTGGCATTTTTTATGGACGGACAACTGCCAGATTAAGACTCGCCAGACTAGTAGCAGCAAAGTGTTCATTATATAGTCTGAGAACGACCTTCGGGTTTTCAACTAAGTCGCGTGTTATCGATCCAAGGGCCTCTTTCTCTTTCCCTTCTTTTTTTTCTTCCGGTTACTGTCCTTGCCGAGTACTTGTCAATCATGTCCTCTTCTGCTGACGAATTTATTTCATTACTTTCTGACAAACATCGCTCTCTAGTTCATTTCAATGCACGTAGTTTGCAAAAAAATCACGATAACATTAGTGATTTCATTCACTCTACGAGACACCCTTTTTCATTTATATGTATATCAGAAACCTGGCTTTCGGATGACGATGCTGATCTATATGGTTTTACGTCGTACAAATCTGAGTACTGTCACCGTGCGTCTGACGCCCATGGTGGCTCAGCCATTTTCATTTCTCCTGGCATTAACTATAGTAGCAGAACGGATCTCTCCATTGCCATTCCATATTGTGAATCGGTTTGGATAGAAATTCAGCAGCCTCATTTTACACATAATCAAAAAAATTTATTACTTGCTAGCATCTATCGTTCACCTTCTTCCTCACTTACTCAGTTCTTATCGGCTCTTGAGACCATCCTAAACAATCTATCATTAGAGAACAAAAACATATTGTTGGTAGGCGACATCAACATTAACTTATTAGATTCTCAATCGAATAGTACCATTGCTTATAATGATTGTCTTCTAGGGTAGGGGTTAATGTGCCTCATTGACTCGCACACTAGATCCAACACACGTGGCACTAACACTCTTTTAGATCATGCTTTTTCTAACTTTAGTCCTCAAGTGTCCGGAGTAGTTGATGTCGACATTACCGATCATTATCCCATCTTCATCACATTTGATAGCCCTGTAGCTCGAATCAACACAGCTTTTACTGCAACGCGCTTTGACCAAGAAAGTTTCTTCCGTGCTATTTCAAACTGTGACTGGTCCAAAGTTAGCTCACAAAATGATCCAGAATCAGCAGTCGATACATTTTCCTCTTTATTCTCAGAAGCTGTTTCTTCTAGCACTCATACCATTGCTTATAACAAGAGGTACCAAAAGCCTCAAAACCCTTGGATGACCTCGCCCTTATTAACGAGTCTCAGAAAAAAGGATAATCTTTACAGAAAGTGAAGAAACAACCCGTTAATAATGCCTTGGCACTTCGCTATAAAGGTTATTGTAACATTCTGAACTCTTTGGTAAAGTCGCCAGAAACGCTATTATAATGAGAATTTATAAAGAATAAAATATCCTAAAAGGCAGTGGAAACTGTTTATGAATTCTTAAATTCATCTGCAATCAACCCGCCCATAACGAACAATCACTCACCATAACGCTACTTATTGTACTCTGGCGACATTGCTAATGCGTTTTCTTCTGAGTATTTCGTTTGCCATCCATGCTGTTTCAAACATGTTCCTTCACCTAATTGCCGCGCTTACCTCACTCATTTATTTCATCTTATTTCTGTTTGCCATCCAGCTGTTCAAACAATGTTCCTTCACCTAATTTGCCGCGCTTACCTCACTCATTTTTCATCTTTCCCTCTTCCTCTGACGAAATAGTATCAGCTATTCGCAATCTTAAAAATACTTCTACCGGTCTGGACAACATTTGTGCACATCATTTAAAGATGGTTGCTCATTTCATTTCTCAGCCCTTAACTGACCTTTACACGTTCAAAAAGACTTTAAAATTACACCTTCTATCGTCATAATCATTCTATGTTGTCCTTTTTGAATTGTGATGTAGCGATTGTATTATTTAGTTGTATTTATCACTATGTTTTATCGTTTTGTTGTTTTGCTATAGCTTATGTATAATATTATTCTATTTATACTACATTGTCTTGCCATTTGCCTTTGCATTTTTTTTTACATGCTTCCTTCATCGTGGGTCCCCCTACAGTCTTCGGACTATGGGACCCTAGTCTGTAAAACGTCTCCTTCATTTTATGTATCGCTATTTTGCTAATAATAATAATAAACTTCAACTTCAACTAATTACCTGATGGCCCATATTTCAATTTACAAATTGTAGCCGTGGACTTCGCAAGGTGGATCCACTTGGAATTAATTCTCAGGATGACACCAGTTTCGAGGTAATAATTCCCGAACTTTGCGGAAAAATGCATTGGCATTCCAGTTAATTTTGTGGTTCAATGCATAACGCGACGTTTTGTTAAGAAACTAACTGCAACGCCAATGCATTTCTCGGCAAAGTTCGGGAATTAATATCTCGAATCTGGTGTCATCCCAAGAATTATTTCCAAGTGGGTCCGCCTTGGGAACTCCACGGCCACATATTTGTAAATTGCAATATGGGCCATAAGGTACTTAGTTAAAAACTTAATTAGTGTTTTTTGTTAATGATTCAATTATGCATTTCAATTCTTTGTGCATGTAATGTCCGCCTCTTCGAGTAGACCAGCTGGTCAACTAGAATTGTGCTATCTGCCACAGGCCACCTTTAATTATTTTTGAAAGTGTTCGCTGAAACACCCTATATACCCAATGGCCCTAGAATGGGGTAGCCCTAATACAAGAAAATTAAGAAAATCAACGAAGCCGTTGCATTTCATGCACGCGTTGCTCCGCTTCTTTCGAACATCGCGACAGAGTAGTACACTTTAATTAGAGTTGTCGAGCGCTACATCGCGTTTGTGGGCTAAGCTTCTTTTTTTTTTCATTCTATTTAATTTCATCTCGTCTGTCCTTCTTTCATTCCCTTAACCCCCCCCCCTCTAGACAGGCTCTTACACTGGCTAATCTTCTGGTTTTTTCCTTTACTTTGCCTCCTCCCTGCTGCTCAAAACTACTTCCGCATGCAGTTTACAGCGATGGCCGCACGTTCGTAGTTGTATAATCAGAAAGCGGCCGTGCAATGCTACTCCAATGCATGCAAACAAACCCAATCTTATTATAGCTAATATATAGAGCCCTCCATTAGGACGCACTGCATAGCTCTTGGCGCACGCTTGGGAAGTAAACGGGAAGTGTTTCGCACCAACAGCGCAAACACAAAAAATATTCAAAACATAAATTGTATTACATGTTGCCGACACTACTTAATGGAAATGCGAAAGTAAGCATGAATTTTTTCACTATGTGCACGGTCGATTGCAGACGTTAAGTTTTTAGATTGACTATGTATTCACCCTTATATTTTCGTTTTTCTTCTTTGTTTGTAAAGCTGAGATACGATCTGTATTTGGCTTAACAGATTCGCTATGTTAATATTTCCTTGCATGCGGCACGGGAAATTTGTTGAACTTCTTCCTCTTGATTTATGCTGTCTTGTATGTATCTTCACGCTTATTGGCACTGCTTACTGCTTTATAAAAAGCTGGCTGTGGGTTCTTGTCAAGTTGCGTCTGTGAAGAGCAGCTTTTACCCTAAGCCCGCTCCATCAACGTGTGAAAAAATAAATATAATAATTATGATTGTTTAAGTAGATTCATCCAACTCCCTCGCCAGTTACAGGCCCATACCGGTCAAGCTTTGCTTTAATCCGTTCCATTCCTAGACACAATCGGCTCAAACCATAAGAAGGAAATTCTCTGTAACGTCAGCGCATTGCTGGTGAGTGTCAGCGTGTAGATTTACCTTTGCTTCGCCGGAGGCTTGCGTCACCTGCCTCGCAATGAGCTAACTGTCATCGCGCGCTTTGCACGAGGAGCTGCCAGAGATTCCCAGGAAGGATTTGTACTACAAATGTGATGACCCACCTTGGCCCAGACGGCGCACAAGGGCGCTCTTGATTCAAGGGCTTGTACGTGGCCCGATGCGGATGATAGACGCCCCCGAGCCCTGCCTACAGTCTCATTTCCTCGTGCGCGACCGCGCTTGCCACTTTCCGCCCAGTCGCCGGCAGCGCTTTCTGTGGAGCGTAGCATGCTTCGCGGGGAATGACCGAGACGCTGCATCCTTTAGCGCGCCATCGTACCCTCA
Source organism: Dermacentor silvarum (assembly GCF_013339745.2). NCBI lineage: Eukaryota > Metazoa > Arthropoda > Arachnida > Ixodida > Ixodidae > Dermacentor > Dermacentor silvarum. Next base: position 139,772,627 of record NC_051154.1, read on the forward strand.
AGTGCTATAACGCGAGCGTAACAGAGGAAGCTGTCCGGAGCGGCCAGGCTGCTTATAGAGCCACTTGTTCGCTTCCCGCCCCGCCCTTGCCCGGTGGTTCGGCGTTTTCCCGCCGACCGTGTGCCGTCGGCTCCAACGATCTCCGTCGCACACGCCAAGAGCGCGCAAATGAAGCCACGCGACCACCGTGTTTCAGGGCTGCACGCTTGCATGTTGTTAACGGCGGCGACTCTTTCTCTGCGGGAAATAAGTGACGAAAATATAAGCGCACTTGAAAGCCCGTCGGCTCTGTTTACGTGGTAGAGAACTGCACGAGGATACGAAGGGGAGCTGGCAACTTTGGTATCTCAATTTTCCTCACGCGAGGAAGCTGGTAATCGCGTATGCGCCTGGAAGCGGACTAGTGCACGCGAGAGCTGGGAAAGCGCGAATTGCCCTACTCGCTGCGTTTAGACTGTTCCTGGAAAATAGCGTCCTTAGCCCTTACAAGAGCTGGTAAATAGGACGAAGCGCACAGCGGGCCTGCAATAACATTGAACTTCACTTGTATATCTTGAAACGTGCTGGGAGTTATAATTCCCATCTGACCTTCATTTTCTAAGTCTTCTTGAAAATTTTGGGGTCAAATATGCTATGACTTACCGCAGTGATACGAAAACATTCACAGCTCTTTTGTACGCAGTATATGATATTCCATCACCTTTCACTGCCTTTAGTATATTTACGTGATTTACCTGATTTCAAATTTCAACAAGTAACATACTGCGCAAAATGCATAAAGAAGGGCGGAAAGAGAGAGATAACCGAGCGCAGACTACCAACTGTTTATTGCGTGAAGTGGTTCTCGGGCTCCCAGGCGGCGCATGGGATTAGGTTGGCTATATATTGTCTTCCTGTCGCTTCGTGCAATAAACTCTTGGCAGTCTGTCCTCTCTCTCTTTACGTCATTCCTCATCTATCTTGCGCAGTACGTTACTTGTTCCGTATGGAACGACTAGTCTACAAGCAAGTACTTCAAGTTTTCATCCTTGTGACCTTTCGTTTGTTGAGTGCCGCCTTAATCTTTCAATTTTAGTATGCGTCCATTCAATGTGAAAAGAAGTAGCCGGTGCCACGTGGGGGCGCCAACATCTCCTGAATGTCATACATAAAAAACACTGACCGTCTTTGTTCGCAAACGGATGAGCGCACAGTGATATTGAAACCGTGAGTTGCCTTCATATTACAGCTCATTACAGCTATTACAGCAGTGCCATATTTCAGCCGCGTGACAAATTATCTTATCGTACCAGTCATTGATTTACCAATTCGCCTTTGAAGAATGAGCAAGTCGCAAACGCGCTGCTGAAAGCATTAATTACATTGATTTAGGTACAGAAATAACAATGGTATCCTTTGGTTTGAGGCGACTTATGTCTTTCTGAACTTTTACATTCTGTTCAAATAGCGGAAAATACGACGGAAGAAGAATAGGGAAGTACACAGGAGTAGCACTGCTAGCTTCCAGCTGCGGGGCAACAGATTTTTTAGAGTCGAGACGCGCGAGGATAACTCACTGCATGTTACATGCACACCAGCAGAAAGTCAGAGCCCGGCCCAGGCCCGCGTCAAAATACCCGAGCCCGGCCCGGGCCCGGGTCGAAAAGCACATGCCGTGCCCGAGCCCGGCCCGAGCCCGTGAAAGAAGTGAAATTCACTAATAAACTTCTTAGTTAATTGAATTACGACACATATTGCATTTTGCGAATTGTATTCCGGTGAGCTTGTCAAGCGTATCAACTTGGAATGAATTTCCAGAATTCACCAGTTTGGAGATATGCGCCATCAAACTCGCCGTAAAAATGCACTATTGTTCCACTTACATTTTTACCAAAATGTTGTTTTATACATTCAAGCACAAAAGTAACTGGAACGCCCATGTATTTCGTCCCACAATTTGGGCAATAATATCTCAAAACTGGTGTCATCCTGGAAATTAATTTCAAGTGGATGCGTCTTGCAAACTCACCGGGTACAATTTGTAAATTGTAATATGTGTCGTAAAGTAATTAACTAAAAAGTTCATTAGTCAATGTTTGTTAATTACTGGAATATGCGTTTCGATTTCTCATGCTACTAATATCCGCCTCTTCGGTAACCCAGCTCAACGATAAGAATTATGCTACCTGCCAAAGGCGATCTTAAAACATTCCGCAAATCTTAATTTTGAACATCCGGTATAGGAAAACCTTATTAAATCAAGTTAGCTAGGGGAGTATTTGTCCCCGACCCGTTTCAAAGGGATGCCAATAAACATCTTTATCATCATCATTATCATCATTTGAAAGGCGGGGTCAAAGGAAGACTTTAGAACGTTCTTAAATAGCCTACTTAGCACAATGCAAACCATGACCTAACATATGTGCTACACATATCGCCATATATGTTAGAATCTTGGCTTAGGTGAAACCACCAAAATACATCGCTACGTTCTTGTCACAGAACGTCCCATCATTTCGTAAGATGAGCGTACGCATATTCGGCAGCTAGTGATGTCCATGCATCGCCAAAATTTGCATTGCCCGCCAAGAAACGTCACAGTGAAACCAAAAAAAGTCAGGATAAAATAATTACAATTTCTTCCCTCTCACTAGAAAAATCACTTTCATGAAAAGTTCACAGTAAAAAAAAAAAATACTATAATTTGTTTGTGCTAAATGTGCCCTACAGAATAGTTTTGCTTGGACCACCTCAATCTATGTGTCACGACTAAATTTCGACCAAAACGGTGTTTTTCACAGATTGATCGTGGTACTCTTGGGCCATTGGGCGCAGTTTGCCTCTGAAAACAAGTTTCTGAGACGGCATTGGTCCCAGACACCCAATTTTACTAATATGTAAGCCATTATAGCCCCTTCTTTTTCAAAAGTATTTAGAAATGGCCAAATGTAGCTACATATAAGGACGCTTGCCTAACAGGTGAACAAATCCTAACATTTGAAATGAAGTCTCAGATGAAACCATCATGACTGAATTACAATACAGAGAATTTTAGACGTCGTAAACTAGAACGTGTTTTTTTTTTTTGAGACAGGCTCTTACTAACTGTGTGCGAACATTCAAAATTTCGAATACGCACCCAATAGTTCTTGCCGTTTGACTCGTACTCGATTCATGGATTCACTCTACGAAATGGTGGAATGTTTGTTTCTGTTAACATATGAGGGAGAAGAACACTCAAAGGAGGGAAGCCGATACAGGTGAGGACTGTTCTGAATTACTTTTCTGCAGCAGAGCAGTGGTTATGGCGAAGAGGCTCAGGTTTCTGAGCGAACACATTGCTCAGATAACTGCTCAATAATTGTGTGTTATTCAAGAAAGATACTCCGCTTTTAGGCAGTCTATATACGAATTCGTTTCCTTGATTTGGGCGAAGAAATATATTATTTGGACAGCCTCACCATGTTTGGATCTCTTTAAAACAATGTGCTGTGTTGTATCACATTTCTTTCCTTTAGAGAACACCGCACTCACGTGCATCTGGTGACGTTTTGTTCCATTTTTTATTACTGCCATTGTCGTAGTGTACTAGGTAACTGAAACCCGTTGTTTCTCATTTATAAGCGTCTCAGTTAAGCGGCGGTCTTGTTACGAACGGCACTGCATGCATATATCAAATGAACTAAATAATGCTTGTCTTTTACCGAACGGACTCGAAAAAATTCTGCGACAGCTAAATTCGCATGGGGCTTTTCATATTACCATAAAAAGTCACAAAAATTTTAAAAGAATTCGAAGATGGTCGAGCCCCAAAGTTGGGACAGATGACATGCAATTACCCACAAGCATTGTGCAAATAGAAAAACTAAGGGGACTTGTTGCCCATTGCCTTCGAAAGGGCTCAAAATATCACTGTACATTGAAAGTGCCCACGAGTTTCCCCATGATTGCCCAAGGTACACCAACCTTAAGACGAGTTGGCAACAAGGGCCCGCTAGGCCACAGCACGTCTAAGTGGCAGACCACAGTGAAATAGCGAGTCAAGAGTCAACCATTAAAACTGATATGAATGACGTTGCCCACTACGGCTTCAAGACTGGACGGGAGGTATACCGACACGTATTCATTTCGACAGCAGTAAGGTCCTCACACATCTCAATTTCAGTGAGCTTCATTTCGTCAAAGCCATTCCAACTGTCGTGCCAGATCATATCTGCTTTGCGTTCCAAGGCGCTTTGTTTATTGAGAGGGCGTCAGGAGATAATCACAACATTCTCCTTCTGTGCTTACATGGATAATACACTGAAATGCGTGCCCGTACACGTATCACGTTGCAGCAAATTAATTGTCATAAAAGTAGTGTCGAAATAGCAACCCGATGAGAAGCATCTGAGTTATCACCGATAGGGTGAAGTTTTTGATGTCAGGTGCATGTTAAGCGGAGTGAACACCGATGAATGGACATTGTCTGTCGTGCAGATGTTTTCATCTAAGACAAAGGGGCTCGAAAGGATGAAAACTAGGCTTACACGCTATCGTTGACTGTGCTAATCTGCTACCTACTCGCATGTAGTAAGCGTCGGCAATTAAGCAGGTCGCCTAGTTTTGTTGCATGGAACAACGATGCAAGAGATGTAGTAGACCCTATGATTACAAGGACTTCAAATCACAAGTAGCACTTGGAAGCTGTGGCTACAGTCACTTAGGCTCTTATCAGTAAAGCCTCCATCAATAAAAATGGGCATTCATTCATGAGTCTAGAGTCGCAGATCACTACAAGTAATAAAAAAGCGAGTTAGATGTCCTTCCTGCGTCAGAGCAACAAAATAGAGCTACTGAAGCCACTTACGAGACAGAGAAAGCTTCCGTAAATGTTGACACTGACAAGCTCTCCATACAAATTACTGCACAACCCCTCTCCCCTTTTCCCCCAAGGAAAAAAAGAGAGAACACAGAGGAACCTGTCCGCCAATGCATTTGTCGTAAGCCACGGTTTTCTATAAACTAAGCACTGTCGAGATCCTGCGGAGCCAGAATGAACACACTAGAAGGATTCTCCGCATTTATTTCACAGAGTTGCAGGAACAACTCATGAGTACGCTTTCTAGCGCTTCAAGGACTTTGCTTCCGACAGGCTTGAATTGAAGTCCATCATCCTGGGTTCATCGCCAAGAGACTTAGGCTGCCGGGTATGTCACGGACAAAGTGCATGTTGAAGAAATCACTGCGTTGTCCTAGCGGTCCAGCAGGGGAACTGCGCAAGCGTTCAACCACTTTGCACCTCTTCGCGCCTTACACAGCTCACCTTCCTGCCAGCCACTCAAATTCCAAAAATACATTGTTCCCAAATACAATTACTGTCTTTAAAATTCCCGCTGTCACTTTTAACAGACTGTAGTGGTCATAGCAAGATGCTTTCTCAAACGAGTTTCCCGGGATGCGGAGAGACGCATACAGTCTTCTCTATCAGGCTCTCTGCCAACGTATTGTTACTTGTATCACCGTTCCACTTCAACAGTGCAGGAAACTTATAGACTACGCCCTGCTAACTAATCTCTTCGGAAGTACATCACAGCATGCAGCGTCGTCACTTACTTGGTCGGAGGCGAAGGCAGCGAGCCACCTAGTGCACAGTGCTCCCGGCACACATTTGAAGCTTCATGGTGGAACTACGAGGAAGAGACACTGGCGACGACACAGTTCTGAAGGCACGTCGCAGATCACCGCGCGATACGGCCATTCCGGCTACATACCATAGGTGAGCTGCACTTGCGAATTGCCCGCTTTCCGTCGTCATCTTAAGAGCACAGAACAAATATTTCGCGAGGGGGCTTCAACATTAATCCTTTCTGTGTCTGATTTATCCGCGCTTACTCCTTCGTTCTCGACGCTCCGATATGTCGCTTGACTGACTGATGCATAGTGCAATGCATAAGAAAAAATTAGAGGAAGCCAAAATACGGCAGACAGCTGATGTCCGGCATAGATTGAGTTGCTTCTTTTAGATGATAAGAAAAAAACGGAAAAAAGGAAATGCACCTCAAGACGAATGTAACCTTGGTACAATCATGTGTAGCATCAGAAAGTAGCTCTCTTCGAGATAAAGATCATCCTCCCGTTGTTACACTTCCGTAACGGCACTCTAAATTGGGTCAGGAAAGTTATATTTTTGAATATTAAACACGCTTTTGGCTTACTGTACGAATCGTCACTACGTGACACTACGTGACAGTCCTATAAAATATGTGTCTCACATCATCTAATGTCTAAGCTCACATTATCAATAAAATGTTTGAATCCGGAATTTTCCCTAGCAAACTTAATATAGCCAGAGTTTGCCCGATTCATAAAGGTGGCGCTGACCATAGTGTAAAGAACTTCCGACGTATATCAATACTACCTCTTCTTTCGAAACTTCTTGAAACTGTTCTAAACTCATGACAGGAGGGTTAGTAGGCTACATTATGCATTTAAAAAATAAATTATGTAAGGATGCGCTCCTAAATATAAAACATCAGATACTGTAAAATATTGAAAAACGTTTATGCACATTAGGTTTATTTCTGGACCTGCGTAAGGCGTTTGGACAGTGTAAATCATGTTATACTTCTACCCAAACTTTATGACTACGGTATAAGTGGTACGGCATCGGATCTGATAAGGAGTTACTTAACGGATCGTTATCAGTTTGTTTCATTTAATCAGGCAACTTCCTCACTTCTCAAAATACAGACTGGCGTACCACAGGTATCCCTACTTGGTCCTGTATTATTTAACCTTTACAATAATGACCTTCCAACAATTTCTTCCTCACCTAATATCATCATGCACGCGGATGATACTAATCCTTTCTTTGCAAACCAAACTCTTCCCTGCAATGCATAGAAAAAGAAACAAATTATTACTTCAATTTATTCTCTAAATGGCTGTACATAATCAAACTTCAATTGAATGTCAACAAAACTAAGTATATAATATTTAAACCAATAAATAAGCCATTGCCTGTTAATATTATGTTCTATTTCAAGCAAAGAAGCTAGAACAAGTAGCAACGCAAAAGTTTTTGGGGGTATGGTTTCAGGAGACCTTCGGCATGGATAGTAATGTTAACTAGCTGAGCAATCATCTTAGTAAAGTAGTAGGCTATATGTATAAAATTGGTGATCTAATACCATTGTGGCTAAAGAAAGCAGTGTATTATGCCCTTTTTTACTCGAAGCTAACTTATTATGCCTTCATTTAGGAACAACGACAGCAAGAAACTATGAGAAGTTATTAAACTTGCAAAAACGAGTAGTTCAAATCTTTGAGAACTACCACGGCAGGCTGCGAGACTTACCCACACACAATCTTTTTGGCAAACATTCATTAATGCGAGTAAATCAAGTTTTTCATTATAGATTACTCTTGCATACAAAAAAACACAGACTCCATGTTGTCAGCCTACCCATTTCTCCTCCTCGATACCCATTACGCAATTAAATCAGAACACCACCATTTGCGCGTACTAACTATGGGCGTCAGGATCTAAGCTATCAAATACCTAGGCTACTAAACATCGTTGAACAAAAAATTGATTTTTTATGCACCCCATTTTAAACAATGTATAAAAACCTTTCTCTTACATTCTCAAAGTCAATATAAATAAAATGCTATTGCACTAACATATTGTTATACACTGTATATGTATGTTTTATTCTGCGCTGTAATGTGAAAGTACATACCAATAATTTTTGAAGCATAGAATATATATTCATGTAGTAATTGTATAAATCTATCTTATTTATTCGTATTTTCTACATCGTACGTACTCACTCGTTTTTGTGCTATATTCGCTTTGAATATCCTGCATGTCGAACGCGCTTAGGAGCAAGAGCCTCTGTCAGGACACACGGCCTTTAGCTCTTGTTCCTCTTTCTGTAACAAATAAAGAAATAAACTTCAACTTCAACGTATGCATGAGGCATATAATATCAAGACAGATGTCATTGGAGGTTGCAGGGAGAGGCCTTCGTCCTGCAGTGGACATAAATATTGGCTGTTGATGATGATGATGATGATGATGATGATGATGATGATAAACAGGACCCCCATTCTCGATGATTTTCTTCGCACGCGTTCTTAGCAATTGGCCGGTCGCTTTCGCGAATCATATGTTCAGATTCGAGACTGGCTGAAATTTTCTCTGACGAAGAATTCTACCATAGGAGGTACTTGTAAATAATAATAATAATAATAATAATAATAATAATAATAATAATAATAATAATAATAATAATAATAATAATAATAATAATAATAATCAGCCTATATTTTATGTCCACTGCAGGACGAAGGCCTCTCCCTGCGATCTCCAATTACCCCTGTCTTGCGCTAGCGTATTCCAACTTGCGCCTGCAAATTTCCTAACTTCATCATTCCATCTGGTTTTCTGGCGACCTCGACTGCGCTTCCCTTCTCTTGGTATCCATTCTGCAACCCTAATGGTCCACCGGTTATCCATCCTACGCATTACATGGCCTGCCCAGCTCCATTTCTTCCGCTTAATGCCAACTAGAATATCGGCTATCCCCGTTTGTTCTCTGATCCACACCGGTCTCTTCCTGTCTCTGAACGTTAGGCTGAACATTTTTCGTTCCAACGCTCTTTGTGCGGTCCTTAACTTGTTCTCGAGCTTCTTTGTTAACCTCCAAGTTTCTGCTCCATATGTTAGCACCGGTAAAATGCCATGATTGTACATTTTTCTTTTCAACGACAGCGGTAATCTCCCAGTCAGGATTTGGTAATGCCTGCCGTATGCACTCTAGCCCAATTTTATTCTTCCGTAATTTTTTTCTCGTGATCAGGGCCCCCTGTGAGTAATTGGCCTAGATAAACGTACTCCTTTACAGACTCTAGAGGCTGACTGGCGATCCTGAATTCTTGTTCCCTTGCCATGCTATTGAACATTATTTTTGTCTTCTGCATATTCATCTTCAACCCAATTCTTACACTTTCTCGATTAAGATCCTCAATCATTTGCTGCAATTCGTCTCCATTGTTGCTGAATAGGACAATGTCATCTACAAACCGAAGGTTGCTGATAAATTCGCCGTTGATCCTGACTCCTAAGTCTTCCCAGTCTAAGAGCATGAATACTTCTTCTAAGCATGCATTGAATAGCATTGGAGTGATTATGTCTCCTTGCCTGACCCCTTTTTTGAAACGTAGCTTTCTACTTTTGTTGCGGAGAACGTAGGTAGCTGGGGAATCTTTGAAGATATTTGCCAAGATATTCACGTACGCCTCCTGTACTCCTTGATTACGCAATGCCTCTATGACTGCTGGTATCTCTACAGAATCAAATGCCTTTTCATCATCTATGAAAGCCATATAGAGAGGTTGATTGTACTCCGCCGACTTCGCGATTACCTGATTGATGACATGGATATGATCTATCGTATAATATCCCTTCCTGAAGCCAGCCTGTTCTCTTGGTTGGCTTAAGTCAAGTGTTGCCCTGATTCTATTGGAAATTATCTTAGTGAATATTTTGTACAATACTGAAAGCAAGCTAATGGGTCTATAATTTTTCAATTCTTTAACGTCTCCCTTCTTATGGATTAGTAAAATGTTGGCGTTCTTCCAGCTCTCTGGTACACTTGAAGCTGTGAGGCATTGCGCATAAAGGGCCGCAAGCTTTTCAAGCATGATATCTCCTCCATATTTGATTAAATCTACTGTTATTCCATCTTCTCCAGCAGCTTTCCCCTGGTCATGTCTTTCAAGGCCCTTCTAACTCCATCGCTAGCTATAGAAGGAGCCTCTGTATCCGGTTCATCACTATTTCGAATGAAAGTAGCTTGGCTGTTTTGGCTGTTTATGTAGCAGTACTTATGGTTTATTATTGTGAATCGATTTGATATTTGCAGGCACAGAGACAGAAACAGGTTTTCCACTGCGTTTGTGAAATTCAAGACAGAAAAACCCAGTTTTATACTTGAGAAATCAACGTTTAACGGTAGCATACGAACGGCCACACTGTAGAGCAAAGCGTGCGACATTTCATCATGGATCTGCTTGGCACGTTTCCCTTTTAGAAACAAGCACGTGACTATGATGCTATGCTCCTCCACACCGAACTTTTCAGGAGGTGCTGCCATGTTCAAGTTTGGTCCTGTAAATGAAAGATAAACCTAAAACATTGGTATCTGATTTTTTTACTGTTGAATGTTGACATATTGGCCATAGCGCCCTGCTATGTACAGCTACCAAGATAAAGCTTTTCTGGGTAAGGCTCAATGCTTATCAGCATCCCCTCATATACGTTAGTCACTTTAAATGCATAATTCTACCCGCACTAATCCTATACACACACGCACGCACGCTGGCTGAATTTCAAAGATTTTTTATTGCGCATTTCAACTTGCCCTTGTGGGGAAGATTTGTCTGAACAACAAAACTCTCAAGGCAACCGCACACATCCTCAAAGGCAATCGCAAAGTGTGTTTCGAAGCAAGCGCAGCTTCGAATTTAACCTCTGATTGGGAAAAGCGATCTAACGTCACTTCTCAGCGATGTTAAAACTGAGATGTTCTGGGCTTTGTGATTGAGTGTGGCTAGAGCAGAGAACTAACTGTTAAAAGTAACCTTTTCAATTAAAACAATGTAATATCTGCTCGAACGTATTTCCCCGCATCGCACACGCGGCCAAGACAGTTGCGGTCTCATTTTAGCGCCGTCTTCGCCATGGGATGGCCGCGAGTGGTTCGTACGCCCGAAGAACCGCGATTTTACGAGTAATGACGCTGTGACCACCGGCGGGAATGTGACCATCGGTGTCGCGCCGCCGAATCGCCGTCCCGACAATAAGAACGTGCTCGCCACGCGGCGAGCAAGCGTTTACTTCGCGCCACCCCGGTGGTGCGGGAAGAAGAGCGCGCACGCGCCGCGGAACCTCACCGTCGTGCCGACTCACAGACCCGACAAGAGAAACGCGGACGCGATGCGGCGCGCAAGAGACGGCGCAGAGCCGACGACGCTGGCCGCAACGAAGGCGCACGAGGGTTCTTCGGTGCCTACGCGAGGTTCAAAAGAGACTCTCTCGACCATAACTTCGGATCCCAAGGTATACCAACTACCACGAGGCGCTCGTGTTTGGACTTAACCTTCGCCATCGACCTGTACATCGTCGTCAGCAACCCTTGGCTGTCTACCGTTTAGCGACCACAAAGTAATAGTAACTTGCGGGAAAAAATAAACTGCAATCATTTATGTATCTCTCTGTTGTACATTTAGATATACCATCTATACAGCTTCACTGGTCATCCATTTTCACAGAGTGGAACGCCTCATGACTTTTTTTAACTGAACGATATTTAAATCGCAATTGGTTTTATTGAGGTGTGGTCCTAAAATTATGTTCGACTGTATTTTATGTAGTTATGTGTAAACTATATCGCTTTTTCAGCACCCTCTGAAAGAAAAAAAAAATGATGGGAGGGGGCGTTTACGTTTCTATCGACAGCAAAGCAATGCACCCTTGTAGTGTGCGGAAAGCCGCGCTCGCAAACTTCATCTACTACAGCATATCTCTTCGCATTATTTGGGGTTTTGTTCGTCCGCGTGTTGTCTGATTTCTTGTGGTGCGATTTTAACAATTGAGAAGGGCAGCGTTTGCGCTGGTGTTTTCGAGTTTGGTTTCATTGCCGTCAACGTGTGCATTTAAGGCTAGTGAGTAATGAAGGCTGGACAAATGTCCACTTAGCTTCCTTCGTGCAGTTTCGGTGGCCGACGAGCTCGGCGTTCCTCGGGACGCTGCGTGCAGAACCAAACAGCTTCATCGCTTTCTCTGCTAAACACGTGATCTCGACTTGAATCCAGTAGAGAATGTAGTACTACATGGCCTACACGACAGCCTAATCGCGTCGATTTGCGGGGCACATTAAAACTACTGCATTAATCGATGGCCTCGATTGCGCCCTTACGTGCTTACGTAAAAAAATTACCTCACTTTTTTGTACTTCTTTCTTTTTTTTTTCTTTTTTTTGGCATCGCTGTTGCCACCGAATGCCTCATTGTGAAGGAGCCACAATTATGCGGACACCACACATACTTCTCGGTAACTTCGCATTTGTGTGCTTTGACGCTTGAAAAGGGTATGATTAATTGTCGGATCAAATGTACCTTTACTTGCTCCGATGGCATTCCGTGCATCGTGAATTACCCATTACACACCGGATGGGACGGTGCGAGGAATTAGATAAACTACACAAACACGCAGAAAAATATTAAAACTCCGAAAGCGCGCAGGGAATAGGAATGCAGTACAAGAACTCCAAGGTGTAAAAATATATGTATCATCCTCAAAAGCGTGAAAAACGTACAAATTTCGTAATTATCCCAAAAATACACGAGCTACTAAAGGATAAAATACACACAAAACGTATAATCTTGCCACACACGAAGTGCAGCTGCCCGCATCTCGGTGGGTCCCGCGCACAACAGTTTATGCTCATGTGGCCTTCCTCGCCAAATTTGAAGCAGCCTCTTCCGCAGCCTCGTCGTCCTCCCGAGTCAGTAGTGGGACCCTCTCGGCTCATGTGGTCTTCGTTGCACACGACCTATGCACGGCCGGTGGTTCTACTCGCTGATCTGCCAGGCTCCAGATGGCGGACGCCCCCGTAGATGGAAGTGAGCTCCTTCTCCAGAGTTGCCTCGCACCAGCAGTCAGCTCCAGCCGCCAAGACACCTCCGTTGAGAAGGTCCTTGTTCCAGGTAAATCCCATGGCGTCCTTACCTGCGCCTTAATAGTCGTCATTGTCATGCAGAGCAGCGACCCACACAACACACGAGCGGGAGATACCAGGATTTGGCATGATAACGCAGACCCACCTGTTGTCTGACTACTTACCACAAGGACACCGGGAGGTTGCTGCTTCCATTGCGACTTTGGCTCCGCGTGCACGGCTTAGCTCGTAGGCACCAGCAGCGAAACTAGCCATGGCTTCAGCCATGATCAAGCTTGCTTGCTTGCTTGATCCTCATCCGTGGCGCTTACCCACTACGGGGGATTGGCCAAGAAGCCGGCGGTTAAAGGTGAAACGGAAGGGGGAGATGAAAAAAAAAACTAGACGAAAAAGTAAATCAGGGTGAAGTATAGTGTTTATGATAATTTGGAAAGAGATTTACAGGGCAGAGACAGAATTAAAATTATTGTTATTGTATAAAAAACAGCACAACAAGTTTGGTGGTATTAGAATAATTTCGAAACACCAATTAGCGATTTAATGAGTTATCCAATTATTTATTTCGATAATTAACTGGGTAGTCTTTTTGCGTCACAGATATAGTCACAGAGGGCCACGCAGATGTTCCTGTGGCTAAAGCCCATTGAAGAAGCCCCGAAGGAGAGGATATTATCAGTAGTTAGTGAAATACCCAATTTACGGAATGAAAATTCGAATTTCTTCCTCTGATTCCTAAAGCGATGACAAAATAACAGAAAGTGGTCAATGTTTTCCGGTTCCTGGCAGGTAGGACACAGAGGGGACGGTGCCAGACCGGACCTGTGTAGGTAAAAATTTAATGGTGGGATTCGGCAGCGCAATTTTGTTATGGGGATCTCTAATTTACGTGTGGGGCACCATTTATTGTCCCACGAAAAGGATAAATGATTAAATTCCGACATTTGGATTTTCAGTTTTGTAGAATCTTGTAATAGGGAAAATTTTCTAAACCTAGCCGCAGTGACATAAGCCGAACAAGGCATGACAGACATAAGTGGTCCATCAAGAGATATCCGCGCAAGTGTGTGAGCCATTTCATTTAAGAATATACCACGATGGCCTGGAACCCATTCCAATCGTACCAGACTTAAGTTAGGAGGGGTTAACAATTTAAATGTATTGGTTACAGTAGTGTCTGCAGATGAAGTGAGCGATGTACATACTGACAGTGAATCAGTCACTATAACCACTGTTGAGTAATTTGAAGGAAGTTTCCGCAGAGCTAAGATAATCGCTGCTAGTTCAGCCAAAAATACGGGTGTGAAATCCGAAAGGCGTACTGCATAAGACCAGGATAGTGATTCGGAGAAAATACCCAAACCCGCTTTCTCTTCATTCATTGACGCGTCAGTCCCGATCACGTGATCTATTCCTAGTTGCGTTAAATGATCTTGTAACATGCCGTTTAAGTATGTAGTGGGCAGGAGTTTGGCATTCGATGGAAATATATCGTCAAATTCAATCATTATATTAGGTAAGGGTTTGTCTGAGCAAGCGATCTCACGTATATTAACATTTAATGGATCGAGTTCAGCTTGTACAAACAAAAATTGAGGTCGAAGTAGGCGGGACCAATGCTCATCGAAAAATGCCCTCATTTCCCTAATAAATACAAATTATAATCTTCTCAAAGAAGATGCATAAATGTTTAAATATGTTTTTACCGTTAGAATGCGGAATCTGCAGGGAAGTGTAGGCAGTCGTGCTTCTTGATATAAAACATTGTTAGCTACAAATTTTGGCAAAACGAGACAATTCCGAATTGCCTCCCGCTCTAGAAGAACCAGGGGGTAAATTTTGTACGCTGGCCCACCAGAGAATAGCACGCATCCAAATTCCAATATCGGACGAACATACATACGATAAATCATCATTAAAGTATCTCTGCGTAGCCCAGAGCGATGTCGGCCAAGTTTGCTTATCATGCCAACCGCGCGTGTCGCCCTAGATTTAACATGATCGATGTGATTTCGCCAGCTGAGGTTTGTGTCGTATATTACACCGAGAGATTTGATAAAGTCAACTTGCGGAATAATTTCCTGATGACATTGGAGAGAGATATTAATTGGTACATTCAATGGAAACACAATCAAGGCGCTTTTGTTAACATTGAGCGACATTCGAATATTCGCAAACCAGGCTTCAAGTGTTCCCAAGTATGACTGTAGTGTACTCTGCAATGAGTGAATATCACTCGCAGACGCAAAGAATGCTATGTCATCTGCATAGACATATACTTGTACACTACCGCACAATGGGATTGAACTTAGTAAAATGTTAAACAAAATAGGAGAAAGGACAGATCCCTGGGGAACTCCTCTTGTTTGACTATATTTTTGTGTCACCAAGCCACGCTGAGAACAATAAAATTTTCTATCCTTTAAAAATTCATGTATCCAATTTATAATATATCGAGGGAAATCCATGCTATTTAAAATGTTTAGGAGTATGACATGTTCTACACTATCGTAGGCTTTAGCTAAATCAAGGGTCACTAAAGCTGCATACTGCCGCCTGTGCCGTGCAAGCTTAATGCGTTCCTCTAAATCGACATGGGCGCACCATATCGAGCATGCGAGTCCAAATCCAATCTGACATGGGCTCAATAATGTATTATCCGTTAAAAATTTCATAATACGAATGTGCAATACCCTTTCTATTAATTTCATAACATTTGATGTTAATGCGATTGGTCTTATATTATCTGGGTCCAATCCTGCTCCTTGGTTTTTGAGCAGGGGGATTATTTTTGCGAGTTTCCAGTCAGGAGGAATCCATGCGTTCATGAGGAAGTAGTTAACGATATTGGAGAGGTCTCGTGGGGAGAGGTCAAACAATATTTTTAACATGCCTGATGTAATGCGATCTGGACCTGGAGCTGTGCCAGGGAGCAGCCGAATAACGTGCTGAAGTTCTTCCATTGATACCTCTATAAAGTCATCCCCTGATAGAACCCCTACGAAGTTTACTTGCAGCTGAGTTGTAAAACGCTCTTCTAAGGCTTTTGCGATCTTATTTAATGATTCCAATAATTATTTTGGTGACAAAAACCACTGAATCAATATTTATGGGCACTGGAAAGGCCTTACGAGAGCGAAGAAACCTAAATAATGCTTTTATATTATCACTTTTTGATAAAAAGTTGTACCGTTTTTCCTCATAATTATCCTTCGCGAAGGAAACTGTTCTTTTAAACGTAGCAGCAGCATATTTATAATTACTCCAATTAGCAGGGCACTGATTGGAAATAAGTTTCTTCCATGCAGCTTTCCGGCGTCGATAATCTCGTGCGCAATCACTGTTCCACCATGGACAATCAATGCGCTCTTTTGTTGATGATACTACAAATTCTGATTTTTTAATAGTACCCTTCAAAATTGCACTAAGGCTCATCGCTTTAATATCTGTTTCCATATCTATTCTAGAAGACAAGGTTGACTGTAAATTGTTTTTAAATTTTGAATAGTCCACGAAAGTATGCGTATGTTTGTTTAAAGAAATGAGGGGGTTGTTAATTTCAATGACAATCGGGCGGTGGTCACTGCTAGTGGCGGCATCCACCACAGTCCAAAAAGAAATGGAAATGCCTGAGCTAGCAAATGTCAAATCTAGGACAGATCGTCACTGCGAACGCACGAAAGTGGCAACTTTAGCATTTAAACATGTAAAATTTTTAACATTAGCCCAATCCCATAAACGTTTTCCAGATGAGTCTGTGCGGAAGCGCCATGACACATGATGTGAGTTGAAGTCACCCGCAAGTAATATGTTCTTTTTGCGGTATGGTATACTACGACATCAAGTGGGCGTACGTTTTGCACTCCAGCGGGAAAGTAGGAGTTAATTATAGAGAGCGGGGAGCAACCCGGAATAGTTATTTCTAATATTAATATTTCACATTCGGATGATAGGGTATGATGCGAAATTTTTGCTTTATGACATAATTTACATGAAATGAAAAAAGCTAATCCGCCACCTCGGGAAGGCCTATCCAATCGAAAACACTTGTAATTGTTTAAATGAAAGTCTTGGTCAGCGGACAAACAAGTTTCTTGTAATAGTATAACGTCTGGCGATTGTTGGGAGATTAAATATAATAAATCTGTAGTTGCAGAAAGTATAGATCGGCAGTTCCACTGCAGTATCCTTAGGCACCTTATGTTGACGGTAGACAAGCAGCCGCAACTGCTTGGTCCAGGATACTGTCTTTTAGAAAGTCAGTCCTCGTAAGTGATTCTTTCACACACTATTTTGTTTCGGAGTTAGGAGAACGAGGCATTTTGTTGTTAGGCGATCTTGTGCGTTTAAGAACTCGAGTGTCCATATCTACATCTCGATTGCCTATAGAGTCTAAATAGGTATGGCATTCATGATCAACCTGAGCGGAAGTCGAAGGACATACTGAATCCACACTGTTAGAATGAAGAGGTGTCTGATATTTAGGTGATGTTGCAAGTAAGGCGGCCGTATTTGTGCACTGTTTGTTAGTGTCTGAGATATACCAGCCAATTGCGTTGATATTACTGAAGCCAAAGATTCAGAGAGATTTAGTAGAATTTTTTCTAATGCCTTTTCCATCGCTTTTTCTATTGCTGCTGTAATTGCCTGGGGCAGTGACTGATCCATGCCGAATGACTGACGGGCTGTTACACCGGCATAACCCTGGGTCCTGCTCTGAATTTCTTCAAGAGCTTCTCGACGAGAGCACCGTTGCCTCTCAATTATTTCAATCACCTGGATTTCTTTGGATCTGGCAGGGCAGTTGGAGTAGTCTGCAGCATGATTCGCATTGCATAAACAGCATGACTGCTCCTGAGACGTGCAATCGTTGGCATCATGTTCTTCTCCGCATAATCGGCATCGAGCACTTGAACGACAGGCATTAGCGCTGTGTCCGTACCGCCAGCACTTGAGACATTGTAGTAGTCGTGGAGCTAAGGGTTCAACCCTGTAGATTAACGGCCATGCCTTTATCTCTGATGGGCGAGCCGTCCCTGCAAATGTTGCTATGATTGTTTCTGTAGGGACCCTCTTATTGTCTACAAGTCTGGTACAACGGTACACGGAAACTACACCTGCTGCAGAAAATATCTCTAGGATTTCTGGCGGAGTTAAGCTTATGTCCACACCGCGGACTAGGCCTTTGCAAAAAGCTAGATGAGGAGGGATGAAAGATCTCACCGGCTGCGTGGCAAAGTTAGTTCACTTGAGTAGATCCTGTACACAGGTCTGGTCTGGTGAACAGCAAAGGATTCCCCCACGTCCAAACTGTCTGACCTCGGTGATTTGCTGGAAATTGGGATGAGATAGCTCGAAGTTCTGATTGACAACCTTGGGGTTCTTCATACAGATAATTCCTCCATTGTTAGGTACCAAAGCCACAGGAACGCTACTGGCTCCACTGCAAAGAAACCATTCCACCGATAGATCCTGAGGGGGAATAGAAGCAGACCAGAGGATAGCCCTCTGGCCTGGAGATGAAACAGACATCAACTTATCAATAACCACCACTGTCTCTCAAGGGGATTAGAACAAAACAATAAAGGTAAGAAAAGTAACCGCCAACTACTTGTCAGCAAACCCGGATGAGGACCGGATCAGGGCACACCAAGGCAGCGTCCTTCGAACTGGAACGATCACCGAGCGGCCACGTGTGCTGCCGCCCACACCTGGTCGAACGCTGGCTTGTTTCTGATCAAGCGTTCTTCTCAAAAGGGTCTGCGTCCTTTTCTTTTCCTACTTGCGAACATCACGTGCGTCTTTGACTGCTCCAGTTTCTCCTAGAAGATTACAAAAATAAAGTCTAGAATTGTTAAATTTTAAGGGATTTTGCTGGCCATTTTCGGTGCTAAAGTTTCTGAAGCTGATGGTCAATGCTATTGGGATCGTATATCGTTTCTAAAAGAAATCTATCCGATTCGATTTTGATACTAAGCTCGTCCGCTAACTTTCAGAAGGCAACCCAAGTATTTTGTTACTGCAAAAGGCGTAAGGTTAGTGTTAACGCGGATATTTTACGAGGGAATTCCTGTAGAAGCCGCTCTTAGCCGAAATTACCATTGCGCATCAAATTCTTGATTGTGCTCAGCAAAGAAGACGAACAAGAAACCAGAGAAGAGCGGGAGCTCAAAATGTGTGAAAATAGAAAGAAAAACTGTCCGTGCGCGAGAGAAGCAAAGCACAAAGCGAAAATGGCTCAGCACGTGACACGTGCTGACCCGTGACACACGACACGTCACGCGGTTGACTAACGCGGCAAAAGGCTGTGCTCAAATTAGACGAAAACAATATGCACGGCATGCAATCGGCGTGGCATGTCGTCCACTTAATTAATGGCGGCATCACGAAACGAAGATGCGTGCTTGTTCAATATCGTTGTGATGATCTTAGCAACGAAAACTTTGGATGCGCGAGTTCTCGTGTAGAAATTGACAGGCTGCAGTGACTCCTTCACTCGCTTGAACGAATTACTGGGAGCAGCAATTTGAGCCCCGAATTCAGGATGAGTTCATAGAGTGTAATGTGCGATCTAGAGGAGAACCCCCGGTAACTGTATACAGCTTTGAGATAACTCCGGGTCCCCAAGAATAATCCCTAGAAGTTCTTCGAGAATGCTAAAGAAATATGTGAGGAGGAGAAGCAAACCCTATTCGGTGAAAAAGCAAGGAAAACGCAAGTAGGCTTCGATCTTCCTCCTTTCCCAAGCGCGGTAGACGGGAGGGGTGGGGGGGGGACAGTTTTTAGTCTAGGAGTCCGGCACCCTGAGCAGTCTCACGGGCCCTCAACACCGCACCCTGTCCTCATAGCAGCAACGGGCAACCTTAGATAACGCTTTCATCACTTTGGCGTTTGTTCTTGCATTTATTTGTACATAAATCATTACAAAAGTCACGAAAAATGGTTGAAACGTCCGCCACACATTACCGGTGGGTGCGGTGTCGAAGGTGTATTTACAGGCGTCAACCAGCCCTTCTTTACAGGCGTCAACTTATCGAGAAAAGGGGGGTAAGCGAAGCTTGTCGCGTGTGTATCTGACCTGCGTGGTAATTTTCTCTCTTTCTCTCTCTATTTCTGTTTCTCTATCTTTCTTGATGTCTCCTTTTTTATTTCTTTCTCTCTTTCTTTCTATCTATCGCTCTCTCTCTCTCTTTCGTTTTCTCTCTCGTTTTCTATTTCTTCCCTCTCTGCTTATTTCTTTCTTTCTCTCTCTTTCGCTCTCTCTCACTCTCTTGCTTTCTGTCTTTCTCTCTCTCTTCCTTTCTCTATTACGCTCTTTCTTTCTCTCTTTCTATCTTTCTTTATCTCTCTCTTTCTGTATATATATATATCTTTCCGTCTCTCCTTATTTATTTCTCCATCTCTTTCTCTCTTTCTCACTCTCTTTCTTTCTCTCATTCTTTCTCTCTCTCCCTTTCCTGCATTTCTTTCTCTTTATCCCTTTCTTTCTGTCTTTCTCTCTCTCTTTATCTCTCTCTTTTTGTCCCTGGTATCTGCCATTGAGCTTGGACCTTTTTCTGCACAATCTCCAGGATCGGCCCACTTCTCAGCGTGACACCACCGCCACCACTACCACCACCGCCGACCCTTGTCAGCCTATAAAGCTTTGCTTAAAATGTCATGGAACCTGACTTCGGTGCAATTTGAATGCGTATTATTAGGAAGCACATCGCGAATTTTCACATATAGTGGCTCAAGTAATGTTTGCACTAATTATATCTGTGCTGTATGATACCTGGGCCAATGAAGGCAAGAAAATAATTCTGGATCGGAGATGAAAATTATTTGAGAATATCTTAACGGTGGCTCATATAGTCTTAAGAAAGTCTGAATGGTCAGAACGTGAAATCGGCATGAAATGGGTTGGATTCTGGCTTCCATGTATAGTATGGCATTTGCAACGTATTTGGGAAAGTACGCTCGCAAACTTCGTCTACTACAATATGCCTCCTCGCATGAATTCGGGTCCTTCACGTGGTCTCTGAATTCGTGTGCTGACAGTTTAACAATTAAGAAGTACAGCATTTGCGCTGGTGTTTCCGAGGTTGCTATCATTGCCTTCAACGTGTTCAGTTAAGGCTACTCAGCTATGAAGGCCGGACAAGTGTTCACTTTAGCTTCCTTCGTGCGACTGCGGTGGGCGACGGCCTGGGCGTTCCTTGGGACGATGTGCCCAGAACCAAACACCGAATGCTTTGGTCGGCACGGAAAGAAGCGGTACTTTGTAGATAGTTGTGAGAGGACGCTACACCGTACGGTCGATGTTGCGCTGCATCGCTTTGCCTGCTAAAGAGGTGATCTCGACTTGAATCCAGTAGAAAATGCAGTTACACTGATTGATGGACAGCCTAATCACGTCGAGTAGCGGGACACATTAAAAATACTGCATTAATCGACCGCCTATATTGCGCCATTACGTGCTTACGTTAAAAAATACATCACTTTTTTTACGTGTTTCTTCTCTTTCTTTTTGTTTTGGCATCGCTCTTGCCACCGAATGCTTCATTGTGAAGGAGCCATAATTATGCGAATACCACACATCCTTCTCGGTAACTTCGTATTTGTGGGCTTTGACGATTGACGAGCGCATGATTTCTTGTCGGATCAAATGTACCTTTACTTGTTCCGATTGGTTTCCGTGCATCATGAATTACCCATTACACACCAGATGGAACGGTGCGAAGAATTAGATGTGCTACACAAACACACAGAAAAATGTTAAAACTCCGACAGCGAGCACGGAAAAGGAATGCAGTACAAGAAGTCCAAGGGGTAAAAATGTATTTATCAACCTCAATAGCGTGAAAAAGCACAAATTTCAAAATTACCCCAAAAATAAACGAGCTCCTAAAGGATAAAATACCCACAAAACGTCTAATCTGGTCACACAAGAAGCGGAGCGGCCCGCATCTTGGTGTCTCCCACGCACATCAGTCTCTGCTCAAGCAGCTTCTTCCTCAGCCTCGTCGTCCTTCCGAGTCAGTAGTGGGACAGTCTCGGCTCATGTGGCCTTCTTCGCTGCACACGACGTATGCACAGCCGGTGGTGCTACTCGCTGATCTGCCACGCTCCCAATGGCGGACGCCCCCGTAGATGGAAGTGAAATGCTTCTTCTCCGGAGTTGCCTCACACCAGCAGTCCGCGCCAGCCGCCAAGACGCCTCCGTTGAGAAGGTTCTTGCTCCAGGTAAATCCAATGGCGCCCCAACCTGTGCCTTAATAGTCGCCATTTTCAGAGCAGCCATCCACACAACAACCGAGCAGGAGACACCAGGATTTGGCGTGATAACGCAGGCCCACTTGTTGTCTGACTACTTACCACAAGGACACCGGGAGGTTGCTGCTTCCATTGCGACTTGGCCTCCGCCTCCACAACCTAGCTCGTAGGAACCAGCAGCGAAACTAGCCACATGCTTTGGTTGGTACGCAAAGAAGTGGTGCTTTGTACGGTCGATGTTTCGCTGCATCGTTTTGCCTGCTAAACAGGTGATCTCGACTTGAACCACTCATCCAGTGGAGTATGCAGTTGCATTGCCTAGTGGAAGCCTAATCGCGTCGAGTTGCGGGACATATGATGACGATGATGATGATGATCCTTTATCATGGATCGCGCCCACTAAGGGAGATAGGCGAATAATCGGGCGGCAGTAAGTAGCTAAAAAGAAATTCTTTTTGAAAATGAGAAATGTAAAGTAAAAGAAAGCAAAAACAAAAACAAAGAAGATTTGGTATGACTACACTAGCGTGCCAACGAGCTCTCAGACTAACTGAAGGGTGAATTTTATATGAGGTTACAATCAAGGTCAGAATAAATACAATGTTACTAACGAATTTAGAGAAACAAATTTCTGTGAAATGATTACTGATCTAATAGGTAGAATAAAGTTACAAAAATTAGCAGGGTAATCGTCTTGTTTCAGATAAAAATTCTTACACTGCGCAACAAACGCCTCTGTGACAATAGCCGAGGGTGGAGGCCCCAAATGATAATAATATTGGTGTATTTATTCTTAATGAAATTATGCAGAGGGGAGCTTCGAGTAATATCTTTCTCTGGTTTGAATAACGTGGGCATGATAAAAAGTAGTCGTTTATTGTTTCAATTTCCTTACAATTGTGGCACAGAGGGGACATCGTCAGACCAGCTCTATGTAAATAGAAATTCAATTTTCGGGATGCGACAGCGTAATTTGGAGTATGTAACTTCCTACTGCCGAGAAGGACACCACTGATTATTCCAGCCAAAACCGAGATGCTGAAAGTCTGTAGATGGGATCAGCAATAAATTGCTTAAGTCATTTCGTAGGCAAAACGTTCTGAATCTCGATGCAGTGATGTAAGCTGTATCGGGTAAAATATCAATCACAGGTCCATTTAAACATGTTTTGGCTAATAAATCTGCCATTTCATTTTGGTATAAACCACAGTGTCCTGGAACTCAGGGCAAATTAATTTTTTGTATCGTTGTAGGGACTAAATTTTGAAACACATTTAAGATAGTTTTATTCGTTGCTGAGGAAAGCGACGCACATACCGACCGAGAGTCTGTTACTACGACAGCTGACAATTGATTCGGGGATAGTTTGCGCAGTGCTAAAACATTAAAAATACTGTGAGCACAATATTAATCCTTCCTCTTCTTCACCTGTATATAATCATCATCACTGTAAACGTCACCTTCGTTCACCGCGTGGCTCAGCCGAATATAGGCGTCGAGACAACAGCTGTGCTGGAGCCACGGTGTTTGGATATAGCCACGGGAATGTTTGCCGAGCCATTTGTAATTTTCATTGTGATATAAAAAGATTGCCTCATTAATTTTTCCCATTTTCTACGATTTATTTATCATTCAATAAATTATAGATTTAACAAATTCAGAAAATAATGTCACAAAATCACAAATATATTATTAATAATATGATTATTCAAAATTTACGTCTATCCTTCACTGTATTTAATTTATTATTACATTCATATTACTAGTCCAATCTAGGCAAGGCTGACTAACTTATTATAGACTACTTAATTCTTTTATTATCATTTCGTTTCCCATCTTGAATTATTCCCTTATTTTCCTTTAATTTTTTTACTCATTCATTTATAAACTAATTTATCTTAAATTTCGATCATAATACCACCCGGTTCGTGGCCTATCCCCCACAGTGGGTTGTCCCATTGATTGAGGCATCATCATCATCATCAGCTGTGCTGCTGCCTTTGAAAGTGGTGGCATTAATCGCAGGGTTATATATCGCGAAATTGAAAACAAAAGGTGACGTCACCTCTTTCTTTTTTCTTTGTTTGTCGTTTCTTGTTATCTTTCTTCGCGTCGGTCTTGACGCGGAATGCCCCATTGCTAACGAACCATAAATATTCGAACAACACAAATCCTTCTCTGTGATTTCGCATTTGCGAGCTTTGACGCTTGACGCTTCGACGCTCTGACGCTCTACAAGCGCATAACTTCTTGTTGGATCACATGTAATTTCACTTATGATTGCGTTCTGTGCAAATTAGATTGCCCATTTGATGTGGACTGTAACGGTGCGAGGAATTACATGCACCGCACATATACGCATGAACATATTAAAATTCCGAAAATATACACGGCAAATAATGCAAGTTAGTATATGGTATAATACCTTTTTTTATTTATCATCCTTAATAGCATGAAAAAAAGCACAAATTTCAAAATTTACGAAGAAAAAACGAACTTTTAAAGAACAAAATACACACTAGACGCCTAATTTGGACCACAGAGAAAGTCTAGCGGCTCAATTAGTCTCTGCTCCTGTGGCCTTCTTCGCCACACTTGAAGCAGCGTTCACCGCAGCGTCGTCGTCCTGCAGACTCAGCAGTGGGACAGTCACGGCTCATGTGGCCTTCTTCGTTGCATTCAACGTATGCACGGCCGGCGGTGCTACTAGCTGATCTGCCACGCTCCCAATGGCACACGCCCCCGTAGATGCAAATGAGCTCCAACTTCTCCGGGGTGGCCTCAACCCAGCAGTCCCCTCCAGCCGCCAACACGCCTCGGTTGTGGACGTTCTTGTTCCGGGTCGATCCCATGGCACCCCAACCTGCGCCTGTGTATTCGCCATTGTCAGACCAGTCACCCACAAAACACCGAAACAGGAAAAACGACGATTTGTGACGGTAACGCTGGCCCACCTGTCGCCTGACTACTTACCACAAGGCGGCCGGGAGGTGTCTTCTTGCATTCCCAGTGTGGCTCCGCGCCTACGGCTTAGCTCGAAGCAACCGGCAGCAAAACTACTCACGGCTTCGGCCATCAAGCGTTCTTCTCAATGAAGTCTTCTTTTTCTTTTCCTCCTTGTGAACATCACGTGCATCTATTATTGCCCGAGCGTCGGCGGCCAGGCTTGCAAAACTGACTTCAAGAGTCGTGAAAGTTCATGATTTTACGGTGCCGTTTTCTGTGTTAAAGTTTCTACAGCTGATGGTCGACGCTATTCTGATCGTATGTCGCGTCTAAAAGAAATATATCTATTTCGATTATTATACTTAGCTCATCCGCTTTTTTTTCAGGATGCAACAGAAATAGTGATTTACTATTTTTGAGTTAAAATGCGTCTTTTCTTCAATGGCTCCTGGAAAAAAGGCGTTCACGTTGTATGAATAGCAATGCTCTGCACTCTTGTGTTGTTGCTTTTGTTGCCTATCTCGCCGGTGGCTGCTACCTACTATGGGGGATTGGCCAAGAAATGGGTGGATTATTCCAATTTATTAAGAAGCATACATTTCCGAATATCTATGGAATTAGTGCTGTACAGCATAAAATTATCTGTCAAAATTAGGTCTGTAAAATCAGATTGAGTGAATAACAAATAATTTAAAAGTACGCATAAAAGAAAATATATTATTTAAGCAGGCATTCGGTTGGATTCTGTAAGAAATGTTAGGACAGCGAGCACACACCCCTGTGGCTGAATCCCCAAACGAAAGAATGGCAGGTTCAGTTAAGACCACGACTTCGAAAATGTATTTCCAATAATCTTTCTGTTGCCTGCAGCAAAGCGGCGGAAAGATACAGGAAAGTGGTGTGTTGTCTCTTCCTCATTACAAAACGAGCAGAGAGGGGAGGGAACCCAACCCGACCTGTGTAAGTAGAAATTCAGGAAGGGAATGCGGTTACGCAATTTGCTGAAGGTACCTTAAGCATCTTTGTGTTGCAGCATTCGCTATGCCTCGAAAATGTGAGGTGCTTATAATCTGGAGAAGCAGTCAGACCGGGCTTTGATAAGGCTTTCCTAATTGATCGCATCCGAAATCTTGCCGCCGTGATGTGGGCTGTATCTCGACTTGAACCACTCATCCAGTCGAGTATGCAGTTGCATTGCCTAGTGGAAGCCTAATCGCGACGAGTTGCGAGACATATTAAAAATACAGCCTTAATCGCAGGCCTATGTCGCGCAATTGAAAACAAAAGGTGACGTCGCTTTTTTTTCTGCGTCTTTCGTTTCTTCTTATCTTTCTTGGCGTCGCTCTTGAGGCTAAATGCCCCAATGTTAACGAGCCTTAATTAGGCGAACAACAGAAATTATTCTCTGTGATATCGCATTTGTGGGCTTCGACGCTTGACGCTTTGATGCTTGACAAGGGCGTCATTTCTTGTTGGATCACATGTACATTCACATATGATTGCGTTCCGTGCAAATTGCCCATTTGATATCGACTGTAACGGTGCGAATAATTGTATCTGCCGCACATATACGCATGAAATTATTAAAATTCCAAAAATAAACATGGAAAAGGAATGCAAGTTAGTATAAGGTAAAATATTATATTTATTTATCATCCGCAATAGCATGAAAAAAGCACACATTTCAAAATTTATGAGGAAATAAACCAACTACTAAAGGACAAAATGGACACAAAACGCCTAAATTGACCACAAAGACAGTCTAGCGGCCAATCAGTCTCTGCTCATGTGGCCTTCTTCGCCACACTTGAAGCAGCGTTGACCGCAGCCTCGTCGTCTTCCTTACTCAGCAGTGGGACAGTCACGGCTCATGTGGCCTTCTTCGTTGCATTCAACGTATGCATGGCCGGCGGTGCTACTCGCTGATCTGCCACGCTCCCAATGGCGCACGCCCCCGTAGATGCAAGTGAGCTCCATCTTCTCCGGTGTGGCCTCACCCCACCAATCTGCTCCAGCCGCCAAGACGCCTCGGTTGGGGACGTTCTTGTTCCGGGTGGATTCCATGGCACCCCAACCTGCGCCTGTATATTCGCCATTGTCAAACCAGTCACCCACAAAACACCCCAGCAGGAGACACCACGATTTGTGACGGTAACGCTGGCCCACCTGTCGCCTGATTACTTACCGCAAGGCGGCTGGTAGGATGCTGCTTCCATTCCGAGTGTGGTTCCGCGCCTACGGCTTAGCTCGATGCAACCGGCAACGAAACTACTCACGGCTTCGGCCATCAAGCGTTCTTCTCATGGAAGTCTTCTTTTTCTTTTCCTTCTTGTGAACGTCACGTGCATCTATTACTGCCCGAGAGTCGGCGCCCAGGCTTACAAAACTGACGTCAAGAGCCGTGAAAGTTCATTCTTTCGGTGCAGTTTTCTGTGTTGAAGTTTCTTCAGCTGATAATCGACGCTATTCCGATCGTATGTCGCGGCTAAAGGAAATATATCTACTTCGATTATTATACTTAGCTCATCCGCTTACTTTCCGAATGCAACAGAAATAGTGAGGTAAATACTGCTGAAGGCGTAAGATTAGTGTTGCCGCGGATATATTCCAAGGGAATTTCTCTATAACACATTCTTCCTTAGCCGAAAGTTACATTGCGCATGGAATTGTTGAGTGTCCTAAGCGACGACGACGAACAAGAAACCTGAGAAGAGCGGGTGCTGCGAATGCGTGAAAAAAAGAAAGAAAAGAAGCCCCTGCACGAGAGAAGCAAAGCATAATACAAAAATGGTTCAGCACGATCCACGAGCTGCCCTCACATGTTTGACGAACGCGGCAAAAGGCGGTGCACAAGCACAAATTAGACGAAAACAAAATGCACGAGATGGAATCGGCGTGGCATATCGTCCACAGGTTCATTTCGGTGAAAAAGAAAGGAAAACGCAAGCAAGCTTCATTCTTCCTGCTTCCGCCTGCGCGGCGAACGGTCTGGGGACAGTTTTTAGTCTAGGCGTCTGGACACCCTGAAACGTCTCCCTGGCCCGCCACACCAGACTGTGCTGGTCACACGTGTCGAAGTTGAACCGCACCGCCTCCCAATGTTCAGCTGGGGTGTTTGTGATCGGAGGTGTTTCAGGTTTGTGGTAACATTTCCAGGGTGGTGTGGAAGATTGAGGCGTATTCTTCGCAGTGGCGCAATGTGTAATTGTAAAGTATGGTGTGGGAAGGTAAGAAGCGATCAACCTGAAGCCTTTGAACGATAGCTTATGGACGACACCTGTCCATAAGTCGTTGTTGTAGCATCTGCATGAATCCGGCCTGCATGGTCACAAGTAATTTTACACTGACATTATGCCACCTGGCAGCCCAGATGAATAAAATATAATGATGGCTGGTGATTACATTTCAATTAGGAAGTGCCGCTCTGTTTATACAGAAGTGCTATACGCCATTGTGGACGCATCAAGTGACGTGTTTTAAAGTGCGATTCGGTCACCACCAGCGCGCAGTATTGACGACCCTGATTGAAACTGCCATTCAAATCAACAACAAAACTCTCAAGGCAACCGCACACATCCCCAAAGGCAATCGCAAAGTGTGTTTCCAAGCAAGCGCAGTTTCTACTTTAATCTCCGATCGGTAAAAACGATCCAACGTCAATTCTCAGCGATGTCAAAACGGAGATGTTATGGGCTTTGTGATTAAGCGTGGCTAGAGCAGAGAACTTAGAGTGTTACAAGTAATTTTTTCAATTTAAACAATGTTGTATTTCTGTTACAGCGAAGATGTATATGACTCGGGCTGGTCCGTTATCCGGGAACAAAAACTATAAGCATCAGTAATGGCTCAAGCATCGTCGTCTTCTTGCACAGCTTCTTGGAGCCCTATCGGCGCAACTGCGAACGCGCACGTGGCACTAATCTCGCGTTTGCTTCGTGGTCGTTTTTAGAGCGGGCTCCATTGTGCAAGAAAACTATAATCATCGCATCGGTTTCCATCGCATCGAGGCGCGCTTTAGCTGACACCTGTCACCTGTCGCGAGCAAGCGTTTACTTCGCGCCACCGTCCCGGCGGTGCGGGAAGAAGAGCGCGCACGCGCCGCGGAACCTCCCCGTCGTGCCGACTCACAGACCCGACAAGAGAAACGCGGACGCGATGCGGCGCGCAAGAGTCGGCGCAGAGCCGACGACGCTGGCCGCAACGAAGGCGCGCGAGGGTTCTTCGATGCCTACGCGAGGTTCAAAAGAGAATCTCTCGACCGTAAATGCACTCTTGAAGTGTGCGGAAAGCCGCACTCGCAAACTTCATCTACTGCAGCATACATCTCCGCATTATTTGGTTTCTTGTTCGTCCGCGTGTTCTCTGAATTCTTGTGGTGCCATTTTAACAATTGAGAAGTGCAGCATTTGCGCTGTTGTTTTCCAGTTTGGTTTCATTGCCGTCAATGTCAGCATTTAGGGCTAGTGAGTAGTGAGTGAGTTAGTGAGTGAATAAACTTTATTGTAAAATAAATTATTCAGCTGGCCTCAGGCGATGCTTATCTATGGTCGGGGCCCCTATTTCAGGGCTCCGCTGGCTTCCGCAAGCCCTTTAGCTCTTCTGACCAGGAGGATCTGGTCCTCTAGGTCTGAGCTGGCCAGCAGTGCCTCCCATTGATCTCTATTTGCATTTCGTATGTGAGGTTCAATGTTGTGTGATGTACACTCCCATGTTATGTGGTACGGCGTTGGTCTTGACCCACACCATGGGCATATGTCTCTAAAGGCTGAGGGGTGTATCTTGTGTAGTTTATGTAAGCTGACGAAGGTGCCTGTCTGTAGCCTACGCAGATCGGTGGCCTCTTCAGTCTTTAGTTGTTTGTGGGGCGGTGAGTAGAGCATACGATTCCCTCTATAGTAGTTTAATATAGTCGAGTAATCAGGATCGATGGGCGTTAGTTCCTCTACAGCGGATGTGTTGATGGCCCGGTAGTGAGAGTATCCTCGGGCAGCTCTATCCGCATGTAGATTCCCTGTGATCCCCTCGTGTCCCGGTACTCATGTAATCGTTTGGATAAATTTTGTTTTGGCATTCTTCTTTGAGTTTGGTGAGAATTCGGTGTGCGTTCGTACCAACCCTTCCTCTTTGCAAATTCCTGCATGCTGCTGCACGAAGGAAGCTAAGTGCACTCTTGTCCGGCCTTCGTTACTCACTAGCATGCTGTTTGCGAATGCTAGTGAGTAACGAAGGCCGGACAAGAGTTCACTTAGCTTCCTTCGTGCAGCTTCGGTGGCCGACGAGCTGGGCGTTCCTTGGGACGATGCGTGCAGAACCAAACAGCGAATGCTTTCGTCAGGAAGGAAAGAAGCAGTACTTTGTAGAAGGATACGACAGGATGCGACACCTGTACGGTCGGTGTTTTGCTTCATCGCTTTCTCTGCGAAACACGTGATCTCGACTTGAATACAGTCGAGAATGCAGTTACACTGCCTACTGGACAGCCTAATCGCGTCGAGTTGCGTGACGCATTAAAACTACTGCATTAATCGACGGCCTCTATTGCGCCCTTATGTGCTTACGTAAAAAAAAATTACGTCACCTTTTTGTACTTGTTTATTTTTTTTTTTGCATCGCTCTTGCCACCGAATGCCTCATTGTGAAGGAGCCATAATTATGCGGACACCACACATACTTCTCGGTAACTTCGCATTTGTGGGCTTTGACGCTTGAAAAGGGCGTGATTAATTGTCGGATCAAATGTACCTTTACTTGCTCCGATTGCGTTCCGTGCATCGTGAATTACCCATTACACACCGGATGGAACGGTGCGAGGAATTAGATGTGCTACACAAACACGCAGAAAAATATTAAAACTCCGAAAGCGAGCACGGAAAAGGAATGCAGTAGAACAAGTCCAAGGTATAAAAATGTATTTAACAACCTCAATAGCGTGAAAAAAAGTACAAATTTCAATATTACCCCAAAAATAAACGAGTTACTAAAGGATAAAATACCCACAAAACGCCTAATCTGGCCACACAAGAAGCGGAGCGGCCCGCATATCGGTGTGTCCCACGCACATCAATCTCTGCTCATGTGGCCTTCCTCGCCACATTTGAAGCAGCCTCTTCCGCAGCCTCGTCGTCCTCCCGAGTCAGTAGTGGGACAGTCTCGGCTCGTGTGGCCTTCTTCGTTGCACACGACGTATGCACAGCTGGTGGTTCTACTCGCTGATCTGCCACGCTCCCAATGGCGGATGCCCCCGTAGACGGAATGTGAGCTCCTTCTTCTCCGGAGTTGCCTCACACCACCAGTCCGCGCCAGCCGCCAAGACGCCTCCGTTGAAAAGGTTCTTGCTCCAGGTAAATCCCATGGCGGCCCAACCTGCGCCTTAATAGTCGCCATTGTCAGAGCAGCCACCCACACAAGAACCGAGCACGAGACACCAGAATTTGGCATGATAACGCAGACCCACCTGTTGTCTGACTACTTACCACAAGGACACCGGGAGGCTGCTGCTTCCATTGCGACTTGGGCTCCGCCTCCACAACCTAGCTCGTAGGAACCATCAGCGAAACTAGCCACGGCTTCAGCCATGTTCACGCGTTCTTCTCATAAGGGTCTGCCTCTTTTTCTTTTCCTACTTGCGAACATCACGTGCGGCTTTGACTGCTCCAGTTTCTTCTACACGATAACAAAAATAAAGTCTAGATTTGTGAAAGTTTATGGGTTTTTGCTGGCCATTTTCGGTGTTAATATTTCTGAAGCAGATGGTCAATGCTTTTCGGATCGTATATCGTTTCTAAAAGATATATATCTGATTAAATTTCGATACTTAGCTCGTCCGCTTACTTCCAGAATGCAACCGAAGTATTCAGTAACTGCAGAAGCCGTAAGATTGGTGTTAACGCGTATATTTTACGAGGGAATTCCTGTAGAAGCCACTCTTAGCGGAAATTACTATTGCGCATCAAATTCTTCATTGTGCTGAGCAAAGAAGAACAAGAAACCTGAGAAGAGCGGGAGCTCAAAATGTGTGAAAAATAAAAAGAAAAGCTGTCCGTGCGCGAGAGAAGCAAAGCACAATGCGAAAATGGCTCAGCACGTGACACGTGCTACTCTCACGCGGTTGACTAACGCGGCAAAAAGCGGTGCTCAAATTAGACGAAAACAATATGCACGGGATGCAATCGGCGTGGCATGTCGTCCACTTAATTAATGGCGGCATCACGAAACGAAGATGCGTTTTTGTTCAATATCGTTGTGATGATTTTAGCAACGAAAACTGTGGATGCGTGAGTTCTCGTGTAGAAATTGACAGGCTGCAGTGACTCCTTGACTCGCTCGAACGAATTACTGGGAGCAGCATTTTGAGCCCCGAATTCTGAATGAGTTCATAGAGTGTAGTGTGCGATCTTTATTTTTTTATTTATTTTTATTTTCAAATACTGTTGGCCATCTTGGCCGTAACAGGGTGAGTACAGCAAGTTTGCACATAACGTAAAAAATGTAAACACCTTACAAACGTAAATAGGACATGAATCAATGAAAGTTGCAAATACAATGCAATAACCGCCAAAACACATACAAATACAAATATTACAATACAATACAATACAAATACAAATACAATACTTTGACTAAGAAATACATGTTTGTGGCATTGTGACAGTGATATCGCAAGCAGCATAAGAGAAAGACTACAGTATGTATTCAAGAACAATGTGACAATGTTTGCACTACACCGCTAAGATTTCATTTCATACAAGGTTTTTAACACGTTCCTCAAAGCTTTCGAGGCTACTCGATTGCAAAACAGACACCGGCAAACTGTTCCATTCCTTAATCGTTCGCGGAAAAAATGAATATACGTACGCGTCCAGATATGATTTTGGAATTGAGAACATGCAATGATTGCTCGACCTGACGTTTCTAGACTGCCTGGAAGCAAGATAGGGTGTGGTTTCAATATTGAAGTGGCCTTTTGATAACAAAAAAGAAAAAAAGAAATGTAAGTCTAGCCAACTTCCGCCGTTGAGCCAGTGGAGACAAATCAAGCAACCGAAGCATTTCAGAAACAGAGTCAGTACGATAATACCGGGAAAGAATGAACCTTGCGGATTTTCTCTGTATCTTCTCGATCCGGTTTATTAATCCTGATTGAAACGGATCCCATATGACACTGGCATACTCTAACATCGGTCTAACGTATGTTAAATATGCAAGCAGCTTGACGGATGTGGTTGCGAGCTTTAATTTGCGGCGAAGGAACCATCACTTTTCTTCTGCAGCTCCACAAATTCTATCTACGTGTGGTTTACAACTTAAATCTTTCGAGATTGTTAAACCTAGGTATTTTATTGTTTCAGCTTCAGTTAGAATTGTTGAATTCATCTCATAATTATACTCAATAACATGCTTTGTTCTGTTTGTAACTCTGAGCATGACTGATTTAGATTCATTAATTTTCATTTTACATTTCGCGGCCCAGACTTCTACAGCTTTAAGGGCTTGACCAAGTGACGCCTCATTATTTTGGTTATTGATTTCACGATATAGTAAACAGTCGTCTGCAAATAACCTGATGGTTATGTCGTTACTTATGTGATGAGCAATGTCAAGCTGACTTGGAAAAAATGTTTGACACAACATCTACTCGCTAATCGCATTGCTGTCGTCGCCACAGTTTCTCAGATATTTTGTGAAAACTATGCTTAGTAACATAGACATTGCAAACCATGGCGA
This sequence comes from Dermacentor silvarum, assembly GCF_013339745.2. Taxonomy (NCBI): domain Eukaryota; kingdom Metazoa; phylum Arthropoda; class Arachnida; order Ixodida; family Ixodidae; genus Dermacentor; species Dermacentor silvarum. The sequence goes on from NC_051154.1 coordinate 139,806,256, forward strand.
TTATCTCAAATTCTTGCACTGCAATGCGCAGTCCGCGAGAAATAAATACGACGAGTTGACTTTGTTTTTTGATGGGTTTCCTTATAAATTTGATGTAATAATGTTATCAGAAACTTGGTACAAATATGATGACGAGGTACTTCGTGTGCCCGGTTATCAAACTTTATTTTTAAACAGGGCTACACGTCGCGGTGGGGGCGTGTTGCAGTTGGTCTCGAATGAATTGTCATGCACGATGCTACCAGAATTCTCCCTTATAACGCCAGACTATGAAGTCTTAAGCGTGCAATGCAAAAAATATGTTTTTGTTGTGATGTACCGCCCGCCAAATGGGAATATGGACGCATGCCTTTCTTTCCTTGACAGACTGCTAAGTTTCGTCTGCATAAATGACCTATATCTCGCGATCGGTGGGGATTTCAACGTTAACCTTTTGCAAAATACTAAATACGCGCGTGATCTGCAACTACTTCTTGAATCATTTTATTGTAGAAATGTGATAACAACCCCCACGCGCCTTAGCAACACTTCCGATAGCCTTCTTGATCTTTTTATAACAAACTGTACTAACGTAGACACAAGATCGGGTACCATTGTGGCTGATATGGGAGATCATTTACCTATTTATATGTTCTGTCGGTTCGTTGCAGATTCTAAGGGTGCTCGTCACGCCGAGACATTTCTTGTCCAAGAAATAAACTGCAAAACACTAAGCACGTTCCGTAATGAAATCTCAAACGTAGATTGGGCACCTGTGTTTCAATGCGCCCACCCTGACAGAGCATAAAACACGCATCTTGCAAAATGTATATGAGAAGTGTTTTAAGTTTAAAACCATTAAAAATGTTCTAAGATTCGTAAACCATGGCTTACTAATGAATGCGTTGTCATGATAAGCAAAAAGAATTCATTATACAATAAGTTTGTAAAAACAAGGGATCCAACTGATTTTACAATGTTTAAGAAATACCGCAACCAGGTAACAAAGTTTTTGAGAAATGCTAAAAAACATTATTTTGAAAACCTTTTCAGTCAAATAAGAAATCGGAGTGACAGGCTATGGCGCGAAATTAACAAATTATCACATCGCAATAATTCCCAGACTGCTGAGCTCGAGCTAATTCAAAATAACAGGACTATAAAAGGCGCAGAACTTGCAAATAAATTTAACCATTATTTTACTAGTTTGGAAAAAAGCGATCACAATGTGGGCCGTAACTGCATATCTAGGTCCGCGCAATGCACATACAGTTTTCTTTGCGCCAACAACTTCAGATGAAGTCTTTTCTACTTTTATGTCCTTGAAAAATAGCAAAGCACGTGACATAAACGGGCTAGAGATAAGGCCAATAAAGTTCGTGCTTGACATCTTATCACCTGCACTTACCCACATTTTTAACCTTTCAATATCTACTGGAATCTTCCCTCAAGAAATGCAGCGTGCGAAAGTTAGTGTCATATTCAAAGCTGGTGATAAAAATGTGTTCTCCAATTATCGGCCAGTGTCTGTCCTACCCGTCATATCAAAAGGATTGGAAAAAATTATTTGCAAAAGAATAACGTCTTTCTGTGATAAACACTCAATCATAATGACGCAACAGTTCGGCTTCCGTGAAGGAATGTCAACGGAGTTGGCTTTACTAGCGCAAAAGGAGCTAGTATTGAACAGTTTTGAAAACAAGGAATTTATATTAGGTGTCTTTATTGACTATTCTAAAGCGTTCGATAGACTTAATCACCGAAATTTATTTACAAAACCAGAACATTACGGATTTCGAGGTGCGCCTCTTGATTTATTAATTTCGTACCTAAAGCACAGAAAACAATGCGTTGCCATCACGTCAGAACAATCTGATGAAAGAGAAATAGCTCAGGGAGTACCACAAGGTAGCATACTAGGGCCAATACTGTTGAATATCTACATCAATGATATAATAAATATTTCTAAAGATGCCCACTTCATAGTTTGCGCAGATGACACAAGCATTTTTTTCAGATCACGCGATATAAGCAACCTCTCAGTCATTTGCAATACATCCCTAAAACAATTAGCTGAATGGAGCACAGTTAACTCGCTAAAACTGAATACTACAAAGACTAAAGCTATCCTTTTCACCCCGCCACAACGGCATATCAATGAAGAGTTTAGAATACAGCTTGGAACTGATAGTATAGAACTCACGTCAAATGTTAAAACCTTGGGAGTTGTTTTTAGTGATCATCTGACGTGGAATGATCACGTAGACCTTATCGCTACACGTTTAGCTAAAGCTTGCGGAGTGCTCTGTAGACTACGATATATTTTACCGCGCAACGTAAAACAAATGATTTATAATACCCTATTTTCCCCTCACTTAACCTATTGTCACTTAGTATGGGGTAATATTACAAAAGCCAATTTACAGAAGTTGACTGTGCTCCAGAAGAGAGCAGTTCGCCATATAGCAAATGTCCAGTATGATGCCCATACTCGAGAGCTGTTTACCACCCTTAAAATTTGCCCCTTGAAACATTTTTATAATCTTAACCTTGCTCTAAAATGCCAAAAATATTTCCGATGTAACAATCGTACATTTTTGCAGTTATATAATCTTACTGCGCCCATAGTTATCTAGTACAACATTAGAGAAAAAGCAAAATGGCTGTTGCCTTTTTCACGTACCACATATGGATTCAGTAGATTATCACATTGCGTACCAAGCTTGCTCAATAAAATTCAAAGAGATGGCATTGACATAGAAAAAACTTCAAGGAGTGCAATAATGCAATATGTTATGGAACACCTGCTTTCGAAACAATAACATGTGTTTCTTGGTAGCATGACTGATTGCCTGTGGTGTGCTTGTTTTTGAACCTTTTTGAGTTTTCTTCTTTACATTTTTGTAATCTTGCGTAGTTATGAGGTTTGCATTTAATAAAATCACCCTTCACTACGTATACGACAATCCTTGTAATGCATATCAAACCTGCACTTAATTATAAAAAGAGTTGATGTATTTTTTATTATAGTAAATTTTGTATTTTTGCTGCTTTCTTCGTGCAAAGTTATCACGTTGTTTCTATTTTGTTGCAAGGCAATGCCTTTTGTTACCACTATGTGCGTATTTCGTAACTGACATAATTGTTTTATGTATATTTTTTCTTTGCACTCTAATATTCTGGTCTTGTATTTACTTTAGTTATACCAAATTTGTATACATGCAAACGAAAACTTGTCTACTTATGTGATGTATTTATATGTGTTTCTGTTTTTGGCTGCCAAGGATAGGGGCAAGAACCTTGTCAAGCTGCTACTTAGCAGCTTTTTGTTCTTGTCCTCGCATTTGTTATGTGCAGATGCTGTAATGAATGCCAAATAAATTGATTGATTGATTTATGTAAACTAGAAAAAGAAGTGGTCCTAAGACGGATCCCCGTGGAACGCCTGAGGTTATCTTTAATTGGTTAGATTTGTTACCATCTATTTCAACGTATTGTGTCCGATCTGTAAGGTATGAGCGGATCCACATAACAACTTCATAATTTATATTCATGTCCATCAGTTTATTAATTAATTCATTATGTACGAGCCGATCGAAAGCCTTTGACAAATGTAAAAATATAGCGTCGACCTGCTTTTTATTGTTCAAGGAAGCTGAAAAATCGTTCATCGTTTCTATCAACTGTGTGACAGTCGAAAGGTGCTGTCGAAATCCATGCTGGTTGGGAAAAAAAGCTTTCTTGTCTTCAAGGTAGGTGTATATGCACTTTGAAACTTTGTGTTCAAGTAGTTTGCAGCATACACATATGTGAGTGAAATTGGCCGATAGTTTCCAATATTTTGCCCTTCACCAGACTTGTGAACAGGGACTACTTTTGCTACTAGCCAGTCATCTGGGACCCGTTTTTGTGTTAGCGAGGCATTAAATCTGATCTCTAGATAGTAGGCTACCCATTCCGCATATCTGTGCAGAAAGGCATTTGGAATGCCGTCTGGGCCAACAGATTTCTTATCGTTAATTTTAAGCAAAAGAGCTAGAATGCTTTCATGCGACACTTAAATATTAGGCATTGGTGATGTGTACGGGGATTCTAGTGCGAACTTTGAAAAACCATCTGCAGGAATATCAGTAAAAACAGATTGAAAAAAAATCATTAAAGCATATTGCCATACGCGATTTGTCTGACACAAGTTCACCATTAACGATAATGTCACTTGGACCTCCGTTATTATGCGACAGATGGCGCCAAAAACGGTGCGGATCGTGCTTCATAAAATTAGTTAGTGTCACGTCATAGGAACTTGCTTTAGCAGCAGCCGTATTTGTGCGCAATATAGAGCTTAGCGCCGAAATTTTATTAGGATCTTTTTTTGACTTGTGTCTTTCACGGTTAATTTTCCGCTTTAAGTGTATAATTTCGCGGGTTATCCATGGGTTCTGTTTATTTATTTTCTTTTTCCGAGTTAGCACAAATCTGTTTACGCAGTGAAAAACAATATCTTTAAATGCAATGCACATCGCATTGACGTCATCCGTCGAATTGAATCCACCAAAACACAGCGAAAGATGATCGATAATGCTTGTGTCATCGGCTCTATCAAAACACAGAACATGCGTAGTTTTACCAGCCTTCGGGTATACAGCGGTACGCTTTATTTCCACGAAAACTAGCTTATGATCCGAGAGGCCGGTTTCAACCAATACGTCATAGTCTTCAAATCGCCCGTCTAGGAACACCAAATCTAATATAGATCTTGATTTCCCAACTACGCGTGTGTACTCGTGAACTACCTGTTGTAAATCCTTACTGAATGCTATTTCTAGAAGTAGTTCACAATGGGCATCTTCGCGAGGCTGAGCGCTGAGCTTGGACCAATCAATCCCTGGCAAATTGAAATCCCAAGCAATAATTATGCGACAGCTGCGCTTTTTAAAGCTTTCTAAGTAAAGCTGCATACTTTCAAGATAGGAAATAGGGGAATTAGGGGGTCTATAAACAGTTCCAAGGATTATCCTTGTTTTATTTAGCCTAATTTCGCACCAGATGCTTTCATGTGCTGGAATGCCAGCAATTTGCACACAGTCAATATCAGCCTTGAATACAATAGCAACTCCGCCCCCACGTGCATCGCGGTCTCTGCGTATGATCTTATAATTAGGTGGTACAAGCTCTTGGTCTTGTATTTCGGGCCGCAGCCACGTTTCGGTTATTGTAATCACATGAGGATCATAATTAGCCAGGATGTATTGTAAGTCTCCAATTTGGTTTACTAAACTTCTTGCATTTAAGTTGATCAAGCGGAAGGCATTCGAATCACACTCTTTGTTCCGTCAGTCACCCCTGCAAGCAGCAGGGCGTCTGTTAGGATGCGGAACCTTCACACGGCTGCGCTTTGATTGATCCCACATGCAGAGTCCACATGTAGTTTGTCGTAATTCAGGCGCACACGACGCCCGTCTACCCTTTCTTGTCTCGCGGAGTCCCAGAGCAATTTACGCTTTGCCAGTGTTTCTTTTGAAAAAGGAGACGCCGCTGCCTTTCAGCTTCCTGCACTGCTTGTAAATTTCAGCTTTTTCCCTGTAGTCATACAGCTTGAGAATTACAGGTCGAGGCCGGGCGCTCTTTTTTCCTATCCTATGTATTCGTTCCACCGTACTCAAGTTGACGCCAAGTTTTTCTTGGAATACACCTACTACCACTTTCGCTTCAAGGTCAGTTAGGGATTCCTTCTCGCCCTCTGCAATTCCTAATACCAATAGGTTATTCCGCCTACTTCTTTCCTCAAAGCTGTCCATTCTTTCCTGTTGCTGCCGAAGGGTACTCTCTAATTCTTTGACTGTTTTAGACAATTGAGCAATTGTACTCGCTTGTTCTTCAATTGTTTTAAGGCTGTTTTCAACCACCTTCAGTCGCTTGCTCATGCTCTCTAGATCTGCTTGTATTGCCTTTTGGCCATCACACAACTCCTTTAACATCACTTTTGTTTCTGGCCCAGGGTTCATTTCTACGTCGCCAGACAGCAACAGACACAAAGATGCAAAGCCAGAAAAAATCACCTCTGGGCACGGCAGCACAATAGCAAAGCGATTATCATTCTTGTAGCCATAATAATTGTAATAACTAACCTGTTCATGGAACAGAAGGCGGTTAGACGACATTCTATACGCTGTGCCGCCGTGCCCACTGAAGCCGTAGGTTGACAGTGGCCGATTTATAGTGCCAGCCGTGATTCCCGACGCCTATGCTTGGTATCCGTGTCCGAGAGTGTCGTCGATAGCATGGTCCAGCTGAATGCCGGTACGGTCCAAAGACGGTCCGATGGTGCACTGGTTCCACGCATGCAGTTGGTATGATGCGGCGATCAGCATCACCTGTTCATGGAACAGAAGGCGGTTAGACGACATTCTATACGCTGTGACGCCGTGCCCAGAGGAGAACCCCCGGTAACTGTATACAGAGAACACCCGGTAACTGTATACAGCTTTGAGATAACTCCGGGTCCGCAAGAATAATCCCTAGAAATTCTTCGAGAATGCTAAAGAAATATGTGAGGAGGAGAAGCAAACCCTATTCGGTGAAAAAGCAAGGAAAACGCAAGTAGGCTTCGATCTTCCTCCTTTCGCAAGCGCGGTAGACGGGAGGGGTGGGGGGGGGGACAGTTTTTAGTCTAGGAGTCCGGTACCCTGAGCCGTCTCACGGGCCCTCAACACCGCACCCTGTCCTCATAGCAGCAATGGGGAGCCTTAGATAACGCTTTCATCACTTTGGCGTTTGTTGCTGGGTTTATTTGCACATAAATAATTACAAAAGTCACTAAAAATGGTTGAAACGTCCGCCAGACATTACCGGTGGGTGCGGTGTCGAAAGTGTATTACAGGCGTCAACCAGCTATTCATTACAGGCGTCAACTTATCGGGAAAATGGAGGTAAGGGACGCTTGTCGCGTGTGTATCTGACCTGCGTGGTAATATTCTCTTTCTCTCTCTCTCTATTTCTGTTTATCTTTCTTGATGTCTCTTTTTTTATTTATTTCTCTCTTTCTTTCTATCTATCTATTGTTCTCTCTCTCTTTATTTCTTTCTCTCTCTCTCTTTCCTTTTCTCTCTCGTTTTCTCTTTCTTCCCTCTCTGCTTATTTCTTTCTTTCTCTCTCTTTCGCTCTCTCTCACTCTCTCTTGCTTTCTGTCTTTCTTTCTCTCTTCCTTTCTCTATTACGCTCTTTCTTTCTCTCTTTCTATCTTTCTTTATCTCTCTCTTTCTCTATATATACATATCTTTCCGACTCTCCTTATTTATTTCTCCATCTCTTTCTCTCTTCCTCACTCTCATTCTTTCTCTCTCTCACTTTTCTGCATTTCTTTCTCTTTGGCTCTTTCTTTCTGTCTTTATCTCTGTCTTTATTTCTGTGTTTTTGTCCCTGGTATCTGCCATTGAGCTTGGACCTTTTTCTGCACTATCTCCAGGATCGGCCCACTTCTCAGCGCGACACCACCGCCACCACTACCACCACCGCCGACCCTTGTCAGCCTATAAAGCTTCGCTTAAAATGTCATTGAACCTGACTTCGGTGCAATTTGAATGCGCATTATTAGGAAGCACATCGCGAATTTTCACATTTAGTGGCTCAAGTAATGTTTGCACTAATTAAATGTGTGCTGTATGATACCTGGGCCAATGAAGGCAAGAAAATAATTCTGGATCGGAGATGAAAATTATTTGAGGATATCTTATTGGTGGCTCATTTAGTCTTAAGAAAGTCTGAATGGTCAGAACGTGAAATCGGCATAAAATGGGTTGGATTCTGGCTTCCATGTATAGTATGGCATTTGCAACGTATTTCGGAAAGTACGCTCGCAAACTTCGTCTACTACAATATGCCTCCTCGCATGAATTCGGGTCCTTCACGTGGTCTCTGAATTCTGGTGGTGAGTGTTTAATAATTGAGAAGTACAGCGTTTGCGCTGGTGTTTCCGAGGTTGCTTTCATTGCCTTCAACGTGTTCAGTTAAGGCTACTGAGTTATGAAAGCCGGCCAAGTGTTCACTTTAGCTTCCTTCGTGCTGCGTCCCTTGGGACGATGCGCCCAGAACCAAACACCGAATGCTTTGGTCGGTACGGAAAGAAGCGGTGCTTTGTAGATAGTTGTGATAGGACGCCACACCGTACGGTCGATGTTGCGCTGCATCGCTTTGCCTGCTAAACAGGTGATCTCGACTTGAATCCAGTCGAGAATGCAGTTACACTGCCTACTGGGCAGCCTAATCGCGTCGAGTTGCGTGACGCATTAAAACTACTGCATTAATCGACGGCCTCTATTGCGCCCTTACGTGCTTACGTTAAAAAAATTACATCACTTTTTTTTACGTGTTTCTTCTCTTTCTTTATTTTGGCATCGCTCTTGCCACCGAATGCTTCATTGTGAAGGAGCCATAATTATGCGAACACTCACATCCTTCTCGGTAACTTCGTATTTGTGGGCTTTGACGCTTGACAAGCACATGATTTCTTGTCGGATCAAATGTTGCTTTACTTGTTCCGATTGCGTTCCGTGCATCGTGAATTACCCATTACACACCGGGTGGAACGGTGCGAAGAATTAGATGTGCTACACAAACACGCAGGAAAATAATAAAACTCCGACAGCGAGCACGGAAAAGGAATGCAGTAGAAGAAGTCCAAGGTGTAAAAATGTATTTAACAACCTCAATAGCGCGAAAAAAAGCACACATTTCAAAATTACCCCAAAAATCAACGAGTTACTAAAGGATAAAATACAAACAAAACGCCTAATCTGGCCACACAGGAAGCGGAGCGGCCCGTATCTTGGTGTGTCCCACGCACATCAGTCTCTGCTCATGTGGCCTTCCTCGCCACATTTGAAGCAGCCTCTTCCGCAGCGTCGTCGTCCTCCCGAGTCAGTAGTGGGACAGTCTCGGCTCATGTGGCCTTCTTCGTTGCACAGGACGTATGCACAGCCGGTGGTTCTACTCGCTGATCTGCCACGCTCCCAATGGCGGACGCCCCCGTAGACGGAAGTGAGCTCCTTCTTCTCCGGAGTTGCCTCACACCACCAGTCCGCGCCAGCCGCCAAGACGCCTCCGTTGAAAAGGTTCTTGCTCCAGGTAAATCCCATGGCGCCCCAACCTGCGCCTTAATAGTCGCCATTGTCAGAGCAGCCACCCACACAAGAACCGAGCAGGAGACACCAGAATTTGGCATGATAACGCAGACCCACCTGTTGTCTGACTACTTACCCCAAGGACACCGGGAGGTTGCTGCTTCCATTGCGACTTGGGCTCCGCCTCCACAACCTAGCTCGTAGGAACCATCAGCGAAACTAGCCACGGCTTCAGCCATGTTCACGCGTTCTTCTCATAAGGGTCTGCGTCTTTTTCTTTTCCTACTTGCGAACATCACGTGCGGCTTTGACTGCTCCAGTTTCTCCTACACGATTACAAAAATAAAGTCTAGATTTGTGAAGGTTTATGGGTTTTTGCTGGCCATTTTCGGTGTTAAAATTTCTGAAGCAGATGGTGAATGCTTTTCGGATCGTATATCGTTTCTAAAAGATATATATCTGATTCGATTTTGACACATAGCTCGTCCGCTTACTTCCAGAATGCAACCGAAGTATTCAGTAACTGCAGAAGCCGTAAGATTGGTGTTAACGCGGATATTTTACGATAGAATTCCTGTAGAAGCCACTCTGAGCGGAAATTACTATTGCGCATCAAATTCTTGATTGTGCGGAGCAAAGAAGACGAACAAGAAACCTGAGAAGAGCGGGAGCTCAAAATGTGTGAAAAATAGAAAGAAAAGCTGTCCGTGCGCGAGAGAAGCAAAGCACAATACGAAAATGCCTCCGCACGTGACACGTGCTACTCTCACGCGGTTGACTAACGCGGCAAAAGGCGGTGCTCAAATTAGACGAAAACAATATGCACGGGATGCAATCGGCGTGGCATGTCGTCCACTTAATTAATGGCGGCATCACGAAACGAAGATGCGTGTTTGTTCAATATCGTTGTGATGATCTTGGCAACGAAAACTGTGGATGCGTGAGTTCTCGTGTAGAAATTGACAGGCTGCAGTGACTCCTTGACTCGCTCGAACGAATTACTGGGAGCAGCATTTTGAGCCCCGAATTCTGAATGAGTTCATAGAGTGTAATGTGCGATCTAGAGGAGAAACCCCGGTAACTGTATACAGCTTTGAGATAACTCCAGGTCCGCAAGAATAATCCCTAGAAATTCTTCAACAATGCTAAAGAAATGTGTGAGGAGGAGAAGCAAACACTATTCGGTGAAAAAAAGCAAGGAAAACGCAAGTAGGCTTGGAATTCCATCTTCCTCTTTTCGCAAGCGCGGTGGAGAGGAGAGGGGGGAGACAGTTTTTAGTCTAGGAGTCCGGCACCGTGAGCCGTCTCACGGGCCCTCAACACCGCACCCTGTTCTCATAGCGGCGATGGGGAACCTTAGAGAACACTTTCTTCACTTTTGCGTTTCTTCCTGGATTTATTGGTGCATAAACTGTTATAAATGTGGCAAAAAATCATGGAAACCCCAGCCAGAGATTAGCTCTGGGTACGGAGTCGAAGGTGTATTACAGGCGTCAACCAGCCCTTGCCTTATCGAGAAAATGGGGGTAAGCGAAGCTTGTCGTGTGTGTAGCTGACCTGCGTGGTGATATTCTTTCTTTCTCTCTCTCTCTCTCTATTTCTGCTTCTCTATCTTTCTTTATCTCTCTTCATTTATTTCTCTCTTTATTTCTCTTTCTCTACATATATATAACTTTCCTTCTCTGTCTATTTCTTTCTTTCTGTCCCTCTCTCTTTCTCTCTATCTATCGTACTGTCTTTATTTTTTCTCTACCTTTCTTTTCTCTCTGCTTATATCTTCTTTGTCTTTCTTTCGTTATCTCTCTCACTCACTCTTTCTTGCTTTCTTTCTCTCTTCCTTTCTTTATTTCGCTCTTGCTTTCCCTCTTTCTCTCTATCTTTTTCTCTCTTTTTCTTTTCTTTCTTTCTCTCTTTTTGCCTTTCTCTATCTTTATCTCTTCCTTGCTCTCTTTCTCTCTTTCTTTTTGTCCCTGGTATCTACGATTGAGCTTGGACCTTTAATAGCATGAAAAAAAGTGGAAATTTCAAAATGTACGAAGAAATGAACGAACTTCTAAAGAACAAAATACACACAAAACGCCTAATTTGACCACAAAGAAAGTCTAGCGGCCAATCAGTCTCTGCTCATGTGGCCTTCTTCGCCCCAATGTTAACGAGCCTTAATTAGGCGAACAACACAAATCATTGTCTGTGATATCGCATTTGTGCGCTTTGACGCTTGACGCTTCGACGCTTTGATGCTTGACAAGCGCGTGATTTCTTGTTGATCACGTGTACTTTCACTTATGATTGCGTTGCGTGCAAATTAAATTACCCATTTGATGTCTACTGTAATGGTGCGAAGAATTATATCTGCGGCACTTATACGCATAAAAATATTAAAATTCCGAAAATGAACATGGAAAAGGAATGCAAATTAGTATAAGGTAAAATAATATATTTATTTATCATCCGAAATAGCATGAAAAAAAATACAAATTTCAAAATGTATGAGGAAATAAACGAACTACTAAAGGACAAAATAGACACAAGATGCCTAATTTGGTCACACACAAAGTGTAGCTGCAGATCAGTCGCTGCTCATGTGGCCTTCTTCGCCACACTTGAAGCAGTGTCGACCGCAGCCTCGTCGTCCTGCAGACTCAGCAGTGGGACAGTCTCGGCTCATGTGGCCTTCTTCGTTGCACTCAACGTATGCGCTGTCGGCGGTACTACTCGCTGATCTGCCACGCTCCGAATGGCGGACAACCCCGTAGATGGAAGTGAGCTGCTCCTCCTCTGGAGTTGCCTCGCACCAGCAGTCTGCTCCAGCGGCCAAGACGCCTCGGTTGGGGACGTTCTTGTTCCGGGTCGATCCCATGGCACCCCAACCTGCGCCTGTATAGTCATCATTTTCAGACCAGCCACCCACAAAACACCCCAGCAGGAGACACCACGATTTGTGACGGTAACGCTGGCCCACCTGTCGCCTGATTACTTACCGCAAGGCGGCTGGTAGGATGCTGCTTCCATTCCGAGTGTGGTTCCGCGCCTACGGCTTAGCTCGATGCAACCGGCAACGAAACTACTCACGGCTTCGGCCATCAAGCGTTCTTCTCAAGGAAGTCTTCTTTTTCTTTTCCTTCTTGTGAACATCACGTGCATCTATTACTGCCCGAGAGTCGGCGCCCAGGCTTACAAAACTGACGTCAAGAGCCGTGAAAGTTCTTTTTTCGGTGCAGTTTTCTGTGTTGAAGTTTCTTCAGCTGATAATCGACGCTATTCCGATCGTATGTCGCGGCTAAAAGAAATATGTCTGCTTCGATTATTATACTTAGCTCCTCCGCTTACTTTCAGAATGCCACAGAAATAGTGAGTTAATTACTCTTGAAGGCGTAAGATTAGTGTTGCCGCGGATATTTCCCAAGGGAATTTCTGTATAACACACTCTTCCTTAGCCGAAAGTTACATTGCGCATGAAATTCTTGAGTGTCCTAAGTAACGACGACGAACAAGAAACCTGAGAAGAGCGGGTGCTGCAAATGCCTGAAAAAAAAGAAAGAAAAGCAGCCGCTGCACGAGAGAAGCAAAGGATAATACGAAAATGGCTCAGCACGAGGCACGCGCTGCCCTGACGCATTTGACGAACGCGGCAAAAGGCGGTGCACATGCTCAAATTAAACGAAAACAAAATGGACGAGATGGAATCGGGTTGGCATATCGTCCACAGCTTGATTTCGGTGAAAAAGAAACAGAGAGTGAATAAAACATTTATTAGTGAAAATTAATAGTCGTTTTGTGGTCGGATCTCCTAGTCCGGAAGACCATTGGCTTTTGCCACCGTCCGGGCTCGGTTGACCAGGGCCTGTTGCTGTTCTGGGTCCGAGCTGGACAGGGTCGCCTCCCACTTGACAATCGTCGGATTATGCTTGGCCTATTTAGGATTCTGTTGGCATGCCCAGACCATGTGGTATACCCTGTGTACAACGGTTGCCGTGGAGTGGTTGTGCAGGGGTCCGGTGGCTTCTGCAAAGAAGGCACCTGCTTGATCCGAATACTTGTCGTAGGCATTGGCTCTGGCAGCTCTCCGGTTTTCGTAGTGGACGGGGTGCATATTACGTGGCAACGGGCAACGTGAAAAAGAAAGGAAACCCCAAGCAAGCTTCATTCTTCCTGCTTCCGCCTGCGCGACGAACGGAAGAGGGTTGGGGACAGTTTTTAGTCTAGGCGTCTGGCATCCTGAACCGTCTCCCTGGCCCACCATACCAGACTGCGCTGGTCACACGGGTCCAAGTTGAACCACACCGTCTCCCACTCTTCAGCTGTGGTGTTTGTGATCGGAGGTGTTTCAGGTTTGTGGTAACATTTCCAGGGTGGTGTGGAAGATTGAGGCGTATTCTTCGCAGTGGGGCAATGTGTAATTGTAAAGTATGGTGTGGGAAGGTAAGAAGTGACCAACCTGAAGTCTTTGAACGATAGCTTATGGACGACACCTTTTATACGTCGTTGTTGTAGTATCTGCATGAATCCGGCCTGCATCGTTACAAGTAATTTTACACCGACATCGGACGTGCTTCTGGTTAACCTCCCTGGCTTTCCTTCTTTTTCCTCCTCCTCCTCCTCCTACACCGACATTAGGCCACCTGGCCGCCCAGATGTATAAAATACTAATGGTGGCTGGTGATTACATTTCAATTAAGAAGCGCAGCTCTGTTTATACAGAAGTGCTATACGCCATTGTGGTATAGCACCACGTGTTTTCAAGTGCGATTCGGCCACCACGATAGGGATGGTCGATTAAATATTTTAATCGATTAACGATTAATCGTTCGTCGGTTTAGCCTACAATCGATTAATCGCTTTCGATGCGGGGCTTTTCGTCGATTAATCGATTAATCGACTTTTTTTCGGGTGCTTTAAAAAGGCTGAAACACAGTTATCTACTCACGTAAGTACCCATTTTAACGTTTGAAAGGTGGAACCAGGATAAGAAATACAAGGGTATAACCTTTGATGAAGAATAATGTTTTTAACTTCTTAAAGGCCAACTATAATTGCCACTAGGGACTAGTGAAGGAATAAACAATGTACAGGGTGTTCATATTTAAGTTTTACGGAATTTTTCAAAATTGCATGTGGCAGGTAGCATAATTCTTATCGTTGAGCTGGGTTATTCGAAGAGGCGGACATTAGTAGCACGAAAAATCGAAATACATATTTGACTAATTAACAAACATTGAGTAATGAACTTCTTAGTTAATTAGTTTCCGACACATATTACAATTTATGAATTGTAGCCGATGAGTTTGGAAGACCCACTTGAAAGGAATTTACAGGATGACACCACTTTCGAGATATTATTTCTCAGTGTGGGACGAAATACATGGGCGTTCCAGTTACTTTTGTTCTTCAATGCATTTTGGTAGAAATGTAAGTGGAACAACAGCGTTTCTTTACGGCGAGTTTGATGGTGCATATCTTCAAACTGGTGTCATTCTGGAAATTCAGTAGTAAGTTCTTGATGAGGGCTAGTTGGTTCATAATTTGGAACTGAGATTTGAACAGCGCGAAGAAAACAAGGACACGAAGAAAGAAATACCCCAAACAAGCGCTTGTTTGTGGTATTTGTTTCTTCGTGTCCTTGTTTTCTTCGCGCTGTTCAAACCTCAGTTCCAAAATCTGGAAATTCATTCCAAGTGAATACGCCTGACAAGTGGATACGCCTGTTTTCTAATGTACCAGCAGGTGTTCCTCAAGGCTCAGTCCACGGTCCGCTTCTCTTTTACAGCGAAAGCTGCATATGGCTAGGCGAAACGATAAACCGTTCGTCCCATGTTTCGATAAACGTCTCCATTGGCTGCGCCGTCAGTTACGTCGTTCTCTACGTCGCACCCAAGCGCGCGCGCCATTGGCAGCTAGCGCCGTTAGTGACATTGTTAGCGAACGCGTTCCCGCCATTCCCAAGTTGACGCTGCTGTGCCCGAAACGCCTCCTCCTCGGCTCGCCATTGTCGCATGCGTTCGATATCTCGAGTTAGCTCGGCGTAGTGGATAGCAGCATCCGCCCGCCATTGGCGCTTGCGTTCCACTTCGTGATTTCAACGTGGACGTTTCGTCGCAGCCGAAGCCAAATTGCCGCCCGAGAAACTCCCGCAGAAAGCGGGCGTTGCCCCGGCGAACGCGTTCCCGCCATTTCCACGTTGACGCTGCTCTGCCCGCAACGCCGCCTCCTCGGCTCGCCGTTGTCGCATGCGTTCGATATCTCGAGTTAGCTCGGTGTCGTGGTTAGCAGCATCCGCCCGCCATTGGCGCTTGCGTTCCACTATAAACACAAACATGTAGCCAATATTTGAGAAACGCTTCAATACAGCGTCGGGATTAACCACTGCTAAACACCGGCGCCGCACGTTTCAGCTTCGCTGGTTAACCATCTGTACGGAGTGCTTGGGGGGTGTTTTTTTTATCTATATTAACGATCTTCCGAACTGCGTTCTTTTTTCTTCCATAAAGCTATTCGCAGAAGACTGTGCTGTCTACCGTAAAATTCCTAATCCTTCCGATTCCCAAGAACTGCAGGATGACCTTAACCGCGTAACTGAGTGGTGTTCTAATTGGTGCATGCAACTAAATTCAAATAAATGCAAGGCCATGCGAATATCTCGTAACACTGTCATGCACACGTACTTTATTAATGGTGCACCTGTGACGTCAGTTACTTCTTACAAATATCTCGGCCTTCACATATCAAATAACCTTTCTTACCATTCGCATACTGACTATGTTGCTAATAACGCCAACCGTATGGTTCATTACTCGCGCCGTAATTTTAGCTCTGCCCCTTCGTCCCTGAAGCTAACTCTTTGCAAAACTTTAGTTCGCTAGAAATTGGAGTATGCTTCAGCCATTTGGGATCCGACTCAGTCTTCATTAGTTTCTACTCTAGAAAGTATTCAAAACCGCGGTGCACGCTTTGTCTTATCTAATTATTCTCGCTATGCAAGTATCTCATCAATGAAATGAACTCTTAACTTACCTGATCTTTCGTCACGCCGCAAATGTTCCCGTCTTTCCCTTTTTCACAAAGTTTTTTTATTTGAACCCCCTTTTAAAAGAAACCCTTCTTGCCCCTCCGTCTTATATTTCGTCTCGCACTGACCACAGCCTTAAAGTCGGGGTACCATTGTGCCGCACAAACCGGTACAGTGACTCATTCATCCCTAGGACAAGCACGGACTGGAATCGCCTTACCGCGTCAGTCGCACTCATCACCGACTCTACCAACTTCAAGACCACTGTTCGAATGCATTTTGTTAATATTTTTGGTTTGTATTTTTGCTGCATTATATTTTGTTTTTGACTCCACTCCTTTCTGTAACGCCTTCGGGCCTGGAAAGTACGTGCAATAAACAAATAAATAACTTCACCGGCTACAATTGGTAAATTGCAATATGCGTCGTAAATTAATTAACTACGAAGTTAATTCGTAATTTTTATTAATTCGTTGAATATGTGTTTCGATTTCTCGTACTAATGTCCGCCTCATCAATGATAAGAATTATGCTACCTGCCACAGGCGATTTCTAAAAATTCCATAAAACTTAAAAATGAACACCCTGTATGTTAAAAATGGCACTTACTGAGGAGGGTGGGCGTGGAGGAAGAAGAAACTAGAAGAGAGCATCGCAGCACGACTGACATCAAGAAGTAACGGCGCAACATGTGATCGCTACATCAGAGCGCGCGGGCGGTTTAATGCTGCCGGGTGCAGGGCAGCAGCCCAGCTGAACGGGTGCGCACCGATTTGAAACTACTGCGAACCAAACATTATCGGCCAATACGTTGTCTCTCAGGGTCACGTGCTTACCCTATACTGCGAGGTAAACAGCGAAGGAAATGGCTTGTCGATGAGTTCACTTTCCAAGACTTGCTGCCTCACGTAATGCTCTCTCCTAGTTTATTTCTTCCTCCACGGGGCGGCCTCTCTCCGGCCCCAGGCAGCGTACGTCACGTGTGCGCAAAGCGGGGAAACGCTTGGCAATCTCGGCAGGACTCGGGGAAAACAGTTGACAGTCGCTCTCGGTCTTCGCAGCCGCGCTGTCGTTGCTCGTGCTCCGCATTCTATAGTACGATTTCAAAATTTTCACGCCATTTTAGTAACTGTCTGGAAAACGATTAATCGAAGCGGTTTAATCGATTAAACCGATTAAATTAAAGGTAGACATCGATGACGATTAATCGTTTTGCGGCGTACTTTTCGTCGATTAATCGATTAATCGTTCATCGATATTACATCCCTATCGCCTACATTTCCCAACACACTAGCGACATTTGTCACGTCTGCGGAAAATTCAGCGCCGCTACTGACGCACTTTCTCGCGTCGCCTTCACGAACGGATCACGCCATACCTCCATCCACTTCACCTACTTGATGCCGTACAGAGTATAGACGCCGAGCTCCAGCTGCTTCGTACTTTCACACCTTTCTGGTGTTTAAAAATATCTTGCATCCTGACTGTGACGTGCCTCTCGTTTGTGATACGTCGGCCGGACGTTCTCGTCCCTACGTGCCTCGCCCGTACCGACGGACCGTCTTTGATGCTTCTACATTCTTTGGCTCATCCTGGCATTCGCGCAACACAGCGACTTGTCCCTTCTCGTTGTGTGTGGGCTAGTAACAATGTAGACGTTCATCACTGGCCACAAGTGTGCCTCAACTGGCAGCAGTCTAAAGTGGAACGCCACACTGCAACTCCTCTTGGCACATTCCCTTCCTTCGAACGCCCACTTCAGCCATCTGCACGTCGATATTGTCGCCCCCTTCCGCTCTGCGGGAACAATCGCTACTGGTTACCTGCATTGGGGTTCACCATATGGCCTGAAGTGATGCCCCTCCTGGACCTAACGTGGTCGATAGCTCGAACCTCATCACTCTCTGGATTAGCCACTATGGTGTCCTTCCACCATTACGACTAACCGTGGTCGTCAATTTGACTCAACATGGATTGCCAATCTACCTCGGCTCCTCGACGTCAATCACATCAAGACTGCCTCTTACCACCCAATATCCAATAGGATCATCAAATGTTTTCACTGCCAACTGAAGACTTCACTCATGGCTTCGACTTCTGCTTCATAATGGATCGAGCGCCTTCCTTTCCTTATGCTTGGCATCCGCACCGCTCTTCGCAGTGACTATTTCTCCAGCGCTACCGAGCTTACGTTTGGTACCACTCTTCGAGTCCCTGGTGAATTCTTCGACGACTCGCCCACCGTACCTGCTGACGTTTCTGACTACGCGTACCATCTACGCACCGCTAGCGAGCCCTGTTAAATAAATTTTTGGGCACCTGCATCGACGTCTGTCTAGTTTTTCCTCGCCCACAAGATGCAGCAGCTTCAACTTTTCCTCCACGAAAATTGCAGAAACAGCTTCTTGCGTTCCGCGAACAGCTAGCAGACAATGTTCCGTTTAAGGAAAGAAAGAAAAGAAGCTGAAAGCGAACTCAAGCGTCGAGGACCTGATAGGTCCATGGAGAACGCACCATTACCCCACGATGGCGAGTAAGCGGAATAATCACGCACAAGAATTCCACGCAATGGCAGTGGAATTGCGGGAACTTCTCAAGAAAAAAGCCACGCTACAACAATACAACCGTAACACCCCCCCCCCCCCCCTCCGCAGCTTATCGCATTACAGGAAACAGGTACGGGGCCCATCATGTACGGATATCAAACGTGTATCGCAACGACCGATACACGAGTAGCAGTGCTTGTCTCCCGCAGGCTGACGCCAATAAACCGCACACTGAATGGTAGTGAACTAATCACGTATTTGTAAAAAACTGCCGCAGAAAGAAAGGCACGCAGCATCTTCGTCTTAAACATATATAGCCCACCAAAAAAGTTAGGTGACACTTTTAATTAACTCATCAAATCGGCGCTCAAAGAGGCCAAAAACAACCGCTACTTGTGCTAGGTTACTTCAGCGCCCATGCCTCGACCCAGGGTTACAACCTCACTTCAAAGAAGGCAACGCCATCCACTCCCTCATTCAAAATACGCACTCACACTCCTCACGGACCCAGATTTTCCAATTAAAGTGGGGAACCGTGTATCAAGGGACACGTGTCCGGCCTTACCACGATCAAGACCCACGAAAAGGCCTCATGGAGAAGTACGGAAGAAACGCCGGGTAGCGAAATGGCAACCTGGAGGTTGCCATTTTCGTTTAAGCATACACGCGAACGCATCGATCAGATCCTATTGACGGATTGGACGATTTCGGAAAGCGAGAGTGCAACAAATAAAGAAATGGGGATATCACATAGTTTCAACGATGGACGATGAGCTCAAAAAGTCGATAAGACTACACTCGAAGCGGATGCAACTCACCACGGAAAATTCGGTGGTAGACCCCCATCTCGTGCATGTGTGGGATGCTCGTAGAGACCTTTGAAAAGGATAGCGCAAACAAAAACATAATAGAAAGCTAAAATGCTCGTAGCGCGCCCTTACACAACAGGCGAAGAATACGAAACTGTCTTGGTGCGCCAAAATTGGCAGCGAATGTGCGCCAGGCATAGAAGAAAGCTCAGCTCGTCCAAAACGTGGGCAATCCTAAAACACCTACTGGACCCAACCAAAAGCAAGCACAAACCTCGCACACACTCGGACACATACTTCGCCTCCAACCGGGTTCGGACGAAGAGATTCTGCGAGAGCTAGAGGCAAAGTACATCGGCGTTCATAGATGGAAACAAACATATATACCAAACTATACTGGAAAGCCAATAAAGACCTTGATCGCCCATTTCAAACGCCGGAAGTCTGGACAGCGTTTCACTCCCCAACTCGAAACACAAACCCGGACAAGACGGGCTCACAAATAAAATCCTCGGAACCCGGACGACGGCTCGATAGAAGTCCTAACGACTTTCTTTAATACCCATTGGAGGTGGGAACACCTAAGGAATGGAAGCACGTGCACATAGAATTTATACCAAAGCCGGGTTCTATACCAAAACCGAGAAGGTTCTGCACCTTCGCACCATTACAATTCGGACAACCCAGGCTCTAATGGAGAACAGCAGGGCGCCCTACAACGGCGGCAGACGCTTTCACGCAACTGCCAAAGAGTGCAGCCTGGAATGCTCTCCAGAAAAATCCGAGTTCCTCGCCCTCAAAAGAAGTCCAGAAAAAAAGCACAGGGAGAGAGGCCATATAAAAATTTCGCAGTTTCGCCCGAAGGCGAAGCATCGATTGCAATAGCAAATTAGTAGAGAGCTCTATTCGGAGTAGGGATAGTGGTTTTATTGGCTGCATAAACTTGGACACATCGCTTACTAACTAATTAACAATCGTGGTGTCAGCACGCACAAGCAACCACAATGAATGATATCACCTGAATGGCCGCAGACAACGACTATCAAAACTCTGGCGAAAGCGCAGGTTCGCGCGGTCTATCGCTTCAACGGAAACTGAGCGGCGAATGCACAGCGCATACAAAGATCAGAGCCGGTGGAGATAAGAGACGGTGCGGGCGACTAGCACGGCCGGGCAAAGTGCAGAGGAGAAGTTGTTGGAGAGGTATAGCTGCCCCCCCCCCCTCCCTCCCGCGCTGCTTGCCCGCGTTCATGCTTTCGCGTGGGAGATTGAGTGGCAAGATAGCCTTTGGTGCCGGAGCACAGTCCGACCCGCCTCCCTCCCTCCCATACCCCCACGGCCTTAGCGCGACGGTCGCGTTTGCTTTCCGCCGTGCGTTCGCTGCTCGCGTGATAGCACGCAATCCCCCGCGCGCTTTCGCTCGAGCATACGGCGCGCGGCGACGATTTTATCGCCCTTGGAATCTATACGGAACCTCACGGCGACGGCGACGCCGACGGCAGAAATCCGGTTGAAGTGTCCATATAATTTCTATCGCAATAATATACTGAAACCAAAGCCTATACCCAGAGTACGAACATTCCTCGTTCTCCTCCACGGTCGCGCTGGCGTCATATCTTGACAGCGATCAGCGACGTGCACAAGTGCGCGCCCGCGCGGGCCTTATCTTCGAAGCGACATGCGATGTGGACAGAGTACGCTCATGCCGGATCCTCGTATGCGCTGTGCTTTCGACGTTTCGTTCCGCGTTAACGCGAGGGACAATACAGGTCGCCACAGGTCAATTCGCTCGCTGCTGCTGCCGCACCTCATTACTAGAGCGTTTTAACAGTGAGTTTCCGCGTCATAGAGCGAGATGGGTTCATGTGTACCTGTGCTTGTGTTACACCGTGCTTTTTATTTGTTAGTAAGCGAATTTTTACAACTTACCAGTCTGATAAAACTACTATCCTTAGTTCGTATTGTCTACTAATCTGATATCGCAATCGATACTGGACTTTCGGGCGACACTGCAACATTTAAAGCTATTCATTAGCTACTTCTTTCTCCTCTACATCAGTGAATTTTGCATAATGCAATTGTATACAGTTTTTTTCAAGGCGAAAGGAAGCAACCACCACCGAAACCCCGGATTTGGGAATCACGGCATGTATTGTGAAGTTGAGAATATTGCCGAAGAAGTGGAGGGTTTCATGGCTTCAACTACTAAAGAACACTATGAAATTGTTCCATGCATCGGAAGAAAGTGAAAGTGTTGCAACGAAACAAGCGAAGGCTCAGCCGAAGAAGCCATTAGATAATTAAAGAGCAAAATGGAAAACTGACGGAAAGTAGGGCTGTGCTCTCAAAGCTTATACTTTCAAGAATCAGTAATGGCTATGGGTCATTCAGGGGCACAGCTGCAAAGCACATGTATTCCTTTTACTCGGTGCACTCTTACCTTAGGAAGATAGTAGCTGAAATATGCTTTCATGCTTGATGTATGTTGCGCTTTAATTATTACCGGCTAAAATTCAGAGCCCTTCCCTTGTCGAGAAATGGCGGTAAGCGAAGCTTGTGGCAACGACGCTGTCGCAGGCGTTCTGCTTCATTTGCCCTAAACTCAGGGTCGTCGGCTCTACGCTGACGTTTGGCTTCTACATAGCGCTGCCGGAAATCGGGGTCCGCGGCTCTTCACTGACGTTTCGCCAGGGCTTCGGAAGCGCTCACGATAAAATCGGACGACAACTTCGCTTACAGCCGTTTTCTCTACAGGGGAAGGCTGGCGATGATTTACACTTGGGTCCCACGTTTGAAAAGGGTAGCTCACGGGCGCCTTACAGTCCCCGAGCCCACAGGGGTATGCGCCATTGAGCTTGGACCCTTTCTGCACAATCACCAGGATCGGCTCACTTTTCAGCGTGACACCCCACCACCGCCGACAGTTGTGAGCCTATAAGCCTCACTTAAAATATGCAGAGGACAGGAAGGCCTCTTCACGTACATTACGACTTGGATTTATGACCTTCCTGCTTATGGTAAGATGACCTCCGGGTACTCAGCCAGGCTTCACCTCTTAGCATTGGCACGTATATAGGAAGCCCCACTCCAGCAAATGTTCTTTTAACTTCCTTGGTATCGCTGCATTTCCCCCATCGTTTGGGGCCATGAAATATTCGTGCGTGCTCAAAGCACTTCTATCGCTCTCATGGTGTTGGCATTGGTTTGGGACATTGCTTTTTAAACATGTTTATTTGAAATAATATTGTTTGAAGATTACAAATCTTCGGCACCTTTTGCATGTTTTACTGCTGCGTTCCGCAATGTAATCAAGATAATGACTTTTCACATCGTCGGATATTGTGTCAACGGCGGCTTTTTAATTTATAAAATAAAATGTACGCAAGGCGATGCCTTGAAATTTCTTTACATGGTGCGAATAAGCAGTCCAGTAAAAAAGTCACAGGCCTGCGCGGCACGCGCAGCACATTCACAGCGTAGCTGGTGGAGCGGCTCAAGAATACCTCCAATTTGGGCACCACGCACAGCAGGGTCTTCGCGGCAGTTTGCTCGCCTCGATCGTCTTGACGAGAAGGATCAGAACTGTCCACCCGGCGTCGACGGCGAGCTTCGGCTAGTAATTCTCTCTGCACATCAGTCTGCTGAGCCCAACGAAGCCTTACAACTGCAACTTACATGTCGGGCACGCTGCATTTGCAGGCATCATATTATATGGCGCACCATACTGGCGGAGGCTCGGCAGCTCGGGATCGCGTTGATTGCGCGCCTCGTCTGAATCGCCTCTCGTCGTCTGCGCCTGTGCACGCTGCGTTTGCAGGCACCTTACCTAGATGGAGCCACCATACTGGCGGAGGCGCGGGTCGTCTGTCCCTGCGCGCTTGCCTTATAGGACATTTTCCGCTGCCCGATAGCAAGCGCTTGCGTGGCTCAGTGGTAGAGCATCTGGCTCCCACGTAGAGGGCGCGGGTTCGATCCCAGCTGGATCGGGTGCTTTTTTCGCATTTCCGGAGATAGCGGTTACGACGGCGTACGCCGTCAGCGGCCGTATCATCGCGAACTGAAACGGCTATTGGAATGAGCCCATAACAGCTTACGCTGAGTCTGAAGAGCTGAGAATATTGAAGAGAATATATTGAATGAGACATAATGAGAATATTGAACCGCAATGAGAATATTGAATCCCCATAACATCTTACGCTGTTATGGGCTCATTCGCAAAAAAAATTTTTAAAAGTTGCAGTTTCGCCCGAAAAACGAAGCATCGATTGCACTGGCAACTACTGGACAGCTATACGATGTAACGATAATTGTATTATGGGCCGTATAATTTTGTAATCATAGGCATACTAACTAATTTAAAAGCAAGGTCACGCGCGCCCAAGCAAACATGAGCGCTCTCACTAGATGACCGCGGAAACTCGCTGTCAAAACGCTGGAGTAAGTTAAGCGCTGAAGCAGTACAGAAGCGATGCTTCGCCTACCCTTGGGAGTGTTAGTCAGCGCCACCACTCACAAACCTCGGCGGTGGATGTGGAACATCCTTTCTGCCGCAGGCGTCACGAGTACGTGATCTTTTTGGGTGATGACAACTGGTCAGTAACCCACATATGCTACCTGAAGGCTCATGTTGCCGGATTCGAGCCCTCGTTATGTAATGAACGAGAAGAAGGGAACCGAGGGGCCCGATTTTTATTAATCATATCATAAGAAGACAAAAAA